>NW_020528000.1:840000-966539 GCF_003368295.1 Carassius auratus | reverse complement strand
TCACGAGTTCACCCTTACATCTAATCTGAAGGCAAATAGTAGGCATATTTTGGCGTGCTGTCCTGGGGGAGGTCCGGGCCCGGAGCATAGCCCGAACCCAAATAACTCCCCCTATCCCAATTTGGGATAAATAGATTAGAAGTGAGGAGTTGGGGTGGAGGAGGGTTGCCGAAAACTGTCGTGGGACAGGAGGTAGGAAGACTGGATATATATACGCGTGCGTGCTATAAGATGATTAGCTAAACGAGATGCACCTGTACCAAATTGGATGATTATCTGATCGTGCTTCTCCCGAACTTTGTTAATAAAACCACATTTCACGAGTTCACCCTTACATCTAATCTGAAGGCAAATAGTAGGCATATTTTGGCGTGCTGTCCTGGGGGAGGGGTCCGGGCCCGGAGCATAGCCCGAACCCAAATAACTCCCCAAAAGAAGCTTAAAGCCATAGGACAGCAGCCAGAGAGATAAAATTTAGTTGCCCCCCAAAATATGCGTGTTGGGAAGAAAATGCAGAGCGACCTGGAGAGCCCGTGCAGTGTTCGACGAGAGCTGCGGCTCGCAACGTCTTACCAGCGAGCCCTCCATGCCGCTTATGGGAGGAGCACAATGCCAGATATCAAGAAATGAGGGACTCTTGCTGCCTCCGAAGGGAGCTGCGGCTCTGCTGCACCGGAAGGGAGAGTCCCTCTTGCGGCTGAGTACGAGGCGCGGTTTGTTGCATCTGATGGAGGGCTCTCACTGCGACTGAAGGGAGCCAGCGACTGTATCCCATCGGGAGGGAGATCCCTGGCCGCCATAGAGTATGCAACATAACTCGGACGGGGGGTTCACACTGCGACCGAAGGGAGCCGTGGGTCTGCTGCACCAGAAGGGAGAGCCCCGTCAGATGCTAAATAGGCAATGAGATTCGAGCCGCGGTTTGGCGCGTCGGATGAAGGGCTCCTAATGCAACCGAAGGGAGCCAGCGGCTGTACCCCATCGGGAGGGAGATCCCTAGCCATCGTGGAGCATGCAACATAACTCAGATGGGGGGTTCACACTGCGACCGAAGGGAGCTGTGGGTCTGCTGCACCGGAAGAGGAGCCCTAGTCCGATGCTGAGAAGGCAAAGAGACGCGACTGTTGGAGGGACTCCCGCTGCATCCGAAGGGAGCTGCGGCTCTGCTGCACCGGAAGGGGGAGTCCCCCATTGCGGGTTTATGGAGGCACGGTTTTTTGCCTCTGAGGGTTCTCCCAGCCTCCGTAGGGGTTCGCAACTCTGCAGCAGGAGTGCTGCCCCGGAGGGGAGAGCCCTGATTGACGCTAACTAGAATACGACTGTTGGAGGGACTTTTGCTGCGTCCGAAGGGAGCTGCGGCTCTGCTGCACCGGAAAGGCGAGTCCCCCTTGCGAAGCGAGGCATGGCTTGATGCGTCTGATGGAGGGCTCTCACTGCGACCGAAGGGAGCCAGCAGCTCTATTCCCCGGGAGGGAGAACCCTATCCGCCCTTGAGCATGCAACATAACTCAGACGGGGGGTTCACCCTGCGACCGAAGGGAGCCGTGGGTCTGCTGCACCGGAAGGGAGAGCCCCATCAGATGCAGAATAGGCAAGAAGATTCGAGGAACGGTTTGATGCATCGGATGGAGGGCTCCTGCTGCGACCGAAGGGAGCCAGCGGCTGTGTTCCCCGGGAGGGAGATCCCGGTCCGCCCTTGAGCATGCAACATAACTCAGACGGGGGGTTCACCCTGCGACCGAAGGGAGCCGTGGGTCTGCTGCACCGGTAGGGGAGCCCCGTCCGATACGGAGTAGGCAAGAAAACGCGACTGATGGAGGGACTCTCGCTGCGCGTCCGAAGGGAGCTGCGGCTCTGCTGCACCGGAAGGGAGAGTCCCCCTTGCGACTGTATAAGCGGCTTAATTTGATGCATCGGATGGAGGGCTGTCACAACGACCGAAGGGGGCCTGTGGCTCTGCTGCACCGGGAGGGATACCCCCATCTGCCGCTGAGCGCGCAGCGCAACTCAATGACAGATGAAAGGCTCACACTGCGACCGAAGGGAGCCACTGCCCAGCTGCACCGGAAGGGAGAGCCCTGTCCGATGCTGAAATAGGCAAGGAGATTGTAACGATGGCTGGAGGGCCCTTACTTTGGCCGAAGAAACGATAACTGAGAGGCTTCTATTATTCAAGTACACAACATGATTTAAGGAGGAATATAATTTTTTTTTTTTTTTTTTTTTTTTTTTTTTTTATGTCTGATGAACAACAACCGAGGGCATCTATCGGATTATGTGAGAGGCCCCTTTTGAGCTGCTTAAGATTAGGGCTGAAACGATTCCTCGAGTAACGCGATTACAAAAAATGATGTAGGCAAATTCCTCTGCTTCGAAGCCTCTTTTAATTTATTCTAAATCTCACGTCGGGTTCTTTCGCAATGAATTTTTTTTTTTTTTTTTTTTTTTTTTTTTTGAATGAATTAATCAAAATAGGTAATTGCACTTACATCCGATTCACGAATTAATATCTCTAAATATTAAGACGGAACAGTGTTTAAATGTAAATCCTGCATGTTCTGTGTGTCTCTGTTAATGAATGGAGCAGGAGCGCGACTTCCTTTTTCACACACACACTGAAGCGCGCATTACTCTCACGGTAATTTCTGCGTCTGCTGTCTCACTAAATGAGGACTTGAACACATGAACAACATCTCCAGAACTGCTCTGACAGTCAGTTCATGAGCATTTGACTTTAAGTAAAACTAGCGTCACATCACATACACAGAACTGAAAAGGTACGTCAACCCGACTAAATAAAGGTCCGGGGTCCTGACATTTTATCCTACCCATCAGATTTACTGTGCATGCGCACATCAGTATAATTAAGCAACAACACATTTTGTTACTCGATTAATTTTTTTTTTTTTTTTTTTTTTTTTTTTTTTAACAGAGTCGTTGATGAAATGAGGGTCCATCGTGAATTTAGATTGGGCGTTCCGGAGTTAGACAAAAGCGAGCCTGATGAGGTTGAATTGGAGAATGGACATAAAATATATATTTTTATTTATTTATTTTTTATTTATTTATTTATTTATTTTTGAGGCTCTTGCGGCAGCGAGAATTGCGGCAGTAGGGAAGGATGGAAAGGGCTCCTGCGGGAGCAGACACTGCTATGGCAGTGGTGAAATATAGGTAGAGGCTCCTGCGGGAGCAGACACTGCTGCGGCAGTGGTGAAATATAGGTAGAGGCTCCTGCGGGAGCAGACACTGCTGCGGCAGTGGTGAAATATAGGTAGAGGCTCCTGCGGAAGCGGAGACTGCTGCGGCAGTGAGGAAAAACAGAAAGGCTCCTGCAGGAGCGGACAATACTGCGGCGGTGGGAGATATAGAGAAGGCTCCTGCGGGAGCGGACAATGCTGCGGCGGTGGGGAGATACAGAGAAAGCTCCTGCGGAAGGATGGCTGAAGTGAGGATTGACCATTACAGATAGATAGGGCATGTTAGGAGAGTTAGCTATGGTAGATTAGGAGTTTTAGTGAAAGGGGATGAGCTGGCGTTAGAGGGGTTGGCTGAAGAGGGTTCGAGATAGATATATAAATAAATAAAATAATCGGCCTGACCAATAATAGGTCTTGGTACCCTCTGCCTTCTGGCAAATCTGGAGCTGGAGGCCACTGAACAGAAAAATGGTTAGTAGCATGAGGGAGCGGAAGAGTTGAGGGCGCGTTTACGAATGGAAGGCGGCCCTCCACGTTTTGCTTCAGCTGGCTGTAGCTGTGAGTCGTGGGAAGGGGCTGGGGATGTGTGATGTCTTGAAGAACCTGTGTAGCCTGCACTGCTAGCAGAAGTAACAGGATGGAAATACTGAGATGTGCAGGCCCCGTGGTTGCAAGTAAAAGTAGCTTCATGCTTGCTTTGGCTGCTGTAATTTGTTTGGGCTTGGATTTTGACAATTTGCTCAAACCTTGTCTGAATAATACGGTCCTGTTGGGAAAAGCATCTTTTCCTCTTGTTTTGGCCTTCGGGCCCTTTTAAACAGCCTCCGGAGCAGATAAATTTGGGATGCTGTTTCCTGTTGTAGTATGGACTGTGAAATAGAGGCTTTGAAACATGTAGCATGTTTTAGTTTTATAAACCCATTGTACCAATAGACATGTCTATAGCAGTAACGTTAATTGCAGTAATTCAAATTTCAACCGTTCTAAAGACATTTACTTTGCATGCTTTTCATATAACAGTCCTAAAAAGATGATAGAAAATTTACTCACACTTGTTGTTCTGCAGCCAAACACGAGGCAGTAGCGTGAAAAAATTCTGAATAATCATGCCAGTAAATGGTGAAATATGTCCCTAAATAATTGATCCTGCCGGAATAATTGCATGAAACTTATGTCTGTATCAATCTCAGTGAGGTTTAAACATGCACAGTAAAGCAAATGTAATGTCTTAGAAATTTCGGTGTGGATGACAAACTCTGCAAAAAGCCTTTGCTTCGTGGTTAAAAAGTGGCATCGTCATCGGACAGAGTTAAGTCATAACGCCATTAACAAATTTTGGCGTCTTCATAAGCGCATTCTATATATAACGTCTATTTAAATTGTTCAGATGAGCAAATCATGAGGTTTTCTTGCATGATTAGCATTTTTATTGTTTGGTCAGACGGTTCATATCTTGATCTATATATTCACGTTCATAAATCGGGGATTAACGTGGAATTTTATCTTTTGTATGCTAAATATGTAAACAATATGTGCACAGTACCTATAACTGCGCTTTACCATTTTGCAAGATGACATGCTAAATGGCTAACTGACCCCGGTTTACTCTCATCTTAACAAATTGATAAGAGTTCCTTGCGTTTACGAACGACATGTATCTGTTTAATCAACTCGACATGTTATACCGGTTTAGTCCTTTCGTTCACGAATGAGAGCTCTCGATCTCTGAGACCTCATTATGAAACTCGCTCATTGTGGATGACAACTCTGAAAAATTCTTCAATGAATGAGTGTAAACCGAGAACGATTCGTTCGCCTAGAAGATTCATTCGAAAAAAACGATTCTTTCACGAACGACATGCCACTACAACAACGCACGGTCTTCGCCGCTAGTGGAGGCAGCATCGACTGCGACACGGCTGAAAAAGCGAGAGAGGTTTTACTGCGGGGAGAACTGGAGCACGGCTGCGATCCAGCATTATAATAGAGCCCGGTCCTGGCGAGAAAATCGTGTTGCCCGAGTGAGGCGAGCTCAAGGATTTGCACGAGCTTTTGGCCACAACGTGTGGCTTGGCGAGAAGAGCAGCTGACCGATGACGCTTGTTGGTGTTCGGCGGATAGATATCTTCGTCGGAAGGAAGATTGGGCCTGTGATAAGAAGACGGACAGCGCGAACCGAATGCTGACAGAGCGAACCGAATGCTGACAGACGGTCTATGCCGAAAAACTGTCGTGGGACAGGAGGTAGGAAACTGGATATATATACGCGTGCGTGCTATAAGATGATT
Organism: Carassius auratus; assembly: GCF_003368295.1. Lineage (NCBI taxonomy): Eukaryota > Metazoa > Chordata > Actinopteri > Cypriniformes > Cyprinidae > Carassius > Carassius auratus. The sequence continues at coordinate 961,051 of NW_020528000.1, read as the reverse complement.
AGCTAAACGAGATGCACCTGTACCAAATTGGATGATTATCTGATCGTGCTTCTCCCGAACTTTGTTAATAAAACCACATAAAAAGAATAATGGCAAGCTCATATCTCATAATAGTGGCAAGGCTTCACTGTCAGTGTGTGTGTGTGTGTGTGTGTGTGTGAAATCAAATGACATCCTAGCAATGCCCTGAGGGAAAGAGAAGTATAAAGCGCAGCTCCCATGACGCATCCACAGACTAAACACCCATTTAGCCACCCAGACATCTGACTCTCTCTCTCTCTGTTTCTTTTTAAACCATTAAGCATATGTGGTATGTGGAAAATAAAGGACGTCCAATGAGAATGGAGAATGCATCTTTCCCTCCCTTATTCTTTCTGTCCTTTTTTTTTTTTTTTTTTTTTTGGGCTCGCCCTGTGTTTTTCACTCAGGTGAAAGAGTGTCCTCTTGTTCATTGTGTGTGAGTGAAAGGGAGGCCACTCAGAGCGACAAAAGACAGAATATGGAGCTCAGGAAGCTTGACAGTATGTAAAAGAAAAACATGTCTCTAGGAAAACAGAAGGAGGGGAAGTGAGCATTGTTTCCTCCTTCCTGTTTCATTGTGAATCTGTGTGAGGAGAAATGCTAAGCCAGACGGCCTTTTCAAGACTTGAGGAAGGGCAAATATTGTTGCTCTTTTCTTTTCATCAAATCTCTCTCTTGGTTTTCCATCCGTTCTGGTCAGGGTATCCTATGTCTTTCACTGTCGAGTTCACCTCAGTCAATTACAAAATGGCATTAACCCTATGTTTAACAGTTTTTCTTTCGGGTCACTCTGAAAACATTTCCTTTTTAAATAAATTCTGGCACCTACTTCAAAACACACCTTTTCAATGATCAAAGCAACTTAAGCAAGCCCTCAAAATTGTTCCTGTTCTCACTAGCATTTTCCTGTATTTATTAGCTGTTATCGACAGGAGCACATGTCGAGACTTGCATGGGAACAGTGACTTTTGAGCTGAGTGGTGTTAGAGATTTAAAGGCATAGTTCAGTCGAAAATGAAAATTCTGTCATTGTTTACTCAACCTAATGTCATGTCAAACCCATATGTTATGTGTTTCAGAAATGTAAGTATTGCAGTGGGCTGTTAACCCAAGAACCACTTTGAATAACCATTGAGTCCGAGACCCGGATTCTTTTCTACACTCTTACAAATAATGGTTCTTTTTCAACATTGTTGGTTCTATGAAGATATATATACTGTCATCAATGGTGTCTTGAAAAAACTTTAACATCTATGGAAACTTTCCATTGAACAAAAGGTTCTTAACAGTGTGGAAGATCTTTAGACCAATATAACATTCTTCACACAAAGAAAAAAAAATCTTTTAGGGCTTGGACATGGCAAAAAAAAATAAATAAATAATAATAATAATAATAATGATATATATATATATATATATATATATTATATATATATATATATATATATATATATATATATATATATATATATATATATATATATATTTTTTTTTTTTTTTTTTTTTTTTTTTTTTTTTTTTTTTCATAACATTTGACTGTTTTTTACATTTAACTAGCAAACTAAAAATTTTACTTCAACATTATCCAAGCAACATTTTCTTAATTAACTATCTTTTATGTATGTTTGACAGTCAGTAGAGATAATGGTTTATGAAACTTTAGAAATGGATATTTGCCTTTCAAAAATGCATTCCTTCGCTTCGGAAGGGCTAAAAAATCTCGACACCCCATTCATTGCCATTGGAAGAATTGGAAGAATCAGCACATTTTTTATATAACTCTGACTATATTTGTCTGAAAGAAGAAAGTAATATACAACTTTGATGGCTTGAGTAAAACATGGGGTAATTTTAATTTTTTTGGGATGTACTCTCCCTTTAAGAACTGTTCTCTTTTGGGAACCGGAAATAGTTCTTCTTTTGCATTGCTTTGAAACCCCCCATTTTGGTACCTTTATGTTTTTGGAGCGTAAGAACGGTTTAATCCATTGAATCAGACCAATCAGTTTGTTCACATTTGGACTACTTTTATGGTGCTTTGGTGAGATTTTTGTCATTGTTTGATCATAACAATACGCAGTCCCACCCAAGGCATGCAGAAAAACAGATATTGTGGCCAGCCACAACTTAATTCGTGGGCACATACTATTAATTTGTTCCCTCGTTTTAGTCCACTTGTGGCCTTGTACTAATCAGTTCTGTCATTTATATCATGCAGGACTCTGTATTGCTGTCATGAACTGTTGCTTTAAGCAAAATAGCTGCATGAAGATTCTTCAAAAAACATTTTTTGTTCAACACAGAGAGAAGAGAGAGTCAGACAAGTTTGGTCCGACATGGGGTGTGTAAATGATTTAAGAAGAGTTTGGCAATAAGAAGGAAGCAGTACAGGAGAAGATAAAGCCACATGAAAGCGAGCGAGTGTGAGAGAGAGACGGATATATGTCTGGAGGGCCTGCTTTTCTCTTTTGGGTTTAAGTGAAGAACAGCGGGACTAGAGCAGCCGTGTTAAGGACAGAGCTGTTGAATGGGATCCAGAGCTTTGAAGAGGACGGCAGCACCTGAGGACCACCTGTTTGTCTTGTGGCTTTCTACCAGTAGCTCAGGATTCACAGCACTGTGTAATGTTTACCCAAACATGTCAGCTTTTAAGGCTGGAGGGTGATGAAGGGGAGGAAGACGAGAGTATGAATGGAGCAGAAAATGCTGAACGACAGAGAGAAAGAGAGATACTGGAGAGCTGTAGTAGCTTGGTGGGTGGGACTGGGTGGAAGTAGAGGTCAAACAGTTTGGAGATGATAGGGACCACCGGAAAAACATTATTTACATCCTCTGTACATACTTCATTAAAGCTGTAGAGTGAAGAACAAGGAAATGCAACGTGTCTCTTGCCAGCAAATGCTTACTCTCTTTTACAGAATAAGGTGCAGATGCTTCTGCACTTTTATACTCTATTTTGTGGTATCAATAGTGCTTACTTATAATTCAGAAATGGGAAAGTTCATAATGTGGATAGTGGCACAAGTGCATAGTTTACATCATTTAGGCTCTGAACTCGAATCTCCCTATAGACTCTGAAACTACATTGTTTGTATTAGGAAAATTTTAATAAACTACAATATTATATTTCATACTTATAATAAGAGACTTTGAGTCCGTATTTATAAATTGTTCTACTGTTAGTGATTTGATCATGCCATTCATGGCAGCCTGAAAATGTGGGTGTTCGAACGCAAGTTAAAGTATAGTTTGTATCATGATCAAAATAAAATACAATAAAACAAAAACTCTTGGTCATTAGGTTAAAGAAGTAAGTAAATCGATAAATAAATGAATACAATTTAGGATTTTTTTTTTCTTTTCTCCAGTAGCTCAAGTGGTAGAGCATTGCGTAAGCAAGCACAAGGTTGAATCCCAGAGACAACATGTTAGGACAATATTGTTAGCCTATGCAATGTAAATCACTTTGGATAAAAGCCTCTGCTAAATGCATAAATTTAATTTTAATTTAAAATGACCATTGGCCATGAACTGGGGAAAAAAAAAAATATTATTATTATTATTATTATTATTATTATTATTATTATTATCTTTTTTTATTTTTTTTATAAATGTGATATAAATGTATTAAAGTAAAATAAACCTTGGCTGTTAGGTAAAAAAATAAAATAAAATAAATTAAAATAAAATATATAACATGAAATATAAATGAAATGTAATAAAATAAATGCATTGCTCACTGAACAGTTGAGAAAAGTATGTATATATAAATAAATAAACAAGTTTGGTAGGTGAGAGAAGTAAAACATAATTAAATAATAATAATAATAATAATAATAAATAAATAAATATAAATAAAAACTTAAGGGGGGGGGGGGGGGGATGGGGTGAAATGCTATTTCATGCATACTGAGTTTTTTACACTGTTAAAGAGTTGGATTCCCATGCTAAACATGGACAAAGTTTCAAAAATTAAGTTGTACGTTTGAAGGAGTATTTCTGTTCCAAAAATACTCCTTCCGGTTTGTCACAAGTTTCGGAAAGTTTTTTTCGAGTATGGCTCTGTGTGACGTTAGATGGAGCGGAATTTCCTTATATGGGTCCTGAGGCACTTCTGCCGGAAGAGCGCGCGCTCCCGTATAGCGAGGCTGAGCACAGACATTTCACTGATCAGAGCGATTCACTGATCAGAGCGAGAGCGTCGCGAAAAGTCACAAAAGAAGTGTGTTTTTGGTTGCCAGGGCAAGACAACCCTGCACAGATTACCACAAGAGAAACAGCATTAAGGGAACAGTGGATGAGTTTATTTTTACAGAGCATCAACGGAGTTGTTTTTGTATTTGTTCCCTGCATTTCGAAGATGCTTGTTTTACAAACAAGGCCCAGGTTGACGCTGGATTTGCGTATCGTTTATTTCTTAAGGATAATGCAATCCCAACAAAAAACTCATGATCGTGTGTTGGAACCGCAGGCGGTGAGTAAAACTGCTTCAAATATCTCTGTGTTGTTAACTTAGCTATCGGCGGGTAAGCACATCAAATAAACAACATGCGATGCTGGCATCAAATTGCACTTTCCACATCACAGCTTAAAAAAAAAAAAAAGATGACAAAGTGGAACTTAGTCATTTTCCAAAACCGCTAAGCAAATATATACAGTTTCAGTACATACCACATAGAGATGTCGTTGCTAATGCTGCTCTTGTTAAATTTCAGCCTCGGGATCTGATTCTGGATCATAAATATACGCTGAATCTGACTGTTAGCCATGGTTTGTTTTGGATGGTTTGTCCTCACGGTAATGTCACAGCTTCCAAACGCTCTCAACGCAAAAGCCTACTCGCGCTCGTGATTCTTTAGCTCCGCCCACACGTCACGCCTCCAGCCAGTCGTGTTTTTCCGGGAAAAATCGGTACAGACTATCTTTCTCTTATGAATATAATAAAACTAAAGACTTTTTGGAGTTATGAAGGATGCAGTACTACTCTATAGGTACTCAAGATTAACAGGATATTGAGTGAAAACGAGCATTTCACCCCCCCCCCCCCCCCTTTAAAATAATCACTGATAATGAAGTGATAGATTAAATAATTGTTATAGAAATGTAATAAAATTATAATTATGTAATAAAATTCAAATAATAAAACATATATATACAACAAAATCATGAAATGAAATGAAATTAAAAAAATTATGATGTAATAAAATAAAATAAAATATAGGCACTGTTTATTGAAAAGTTGAGAAAAGTACAAACAAATAAATAAACAAATAAATAAATAAATAAATAATACCTAAAATTAACCTTGGTCAAGAAGCTAAAAAAGCAAATAAGAAGAAAATATATGTGAAGGAAATGTGGTAAAAAAAAATGTAATAAATGTAATAAAAAAACAGAATAAATAAACCTTGTCAGGTGAAAGAAGTAAAAAAAAAAAAAAAAAAAAAAAAGGAAAAAAGCTAAAGGTGGGAGACATTAAAAAAAGTAAAATCCTTAAAATAGCCATTGAAGTGAAGTGAAAGAAGTGAGAGAAGTTAAAAAAGCAAATCAAATAAAACATATTTACAAATAATATAAAATGTAATCAAATTCTCAATCCCTGGCCATAAAGCAAGAGCAGTGTGCTGTAGAGAGAGGTGTGACTGTGCAGTATTATGGCCTGGTGCTCCATTGTACAAAGAGGAACCCCTATCCCCATTCTGTCTTTTAAAGGGCAACTATGATTTTTGCCTCATCACATGTTGTGAAGCTTTAACTCCAATCACTCCTTCCTCTCCAGGGTGGTCTCGTCTGAAGCTAGTGTAAAGACACTTTGAGAAGTTTGGCCCCTGACCTGCAGGAAACTGTTGGGTTAGTGAGCATCCGTGGAAAGGAGACAGAAAACAGGAAACGTGTCAAGAAAGCTCAGATTGTTCCCGTAGTGCTGATACATGGCTCGCTGTCATCAAGAGGGTGAGAAAAACAGAGAATATCTCTAATGAACACTCGTGTAACACTTGCATGGGCCTTATCTTCAAACAAAGCACCACAAGCGTATCGCTCTGCTGTCCTTTGTGTGTGATGTGGGAACTGTTCGCAGGTTACAGGAAACAAATTCAGAGAAAAGTTTAGGAGTTTTGGGTCCCCGGGTCTGTCTGATACACCATTACATCAGCTTGGAGTGAATGATGAATTGAAGCATGGCTCCGACCTCCACACTTAGTTTCACCCCAAAAGGGCTTGAGGTTTCTCACCATGGAGACTGTCTCAACTTCTCCCAAACAGCCTCCTAATCTATGCATCGCTCTCACCCACTTTGCCCCTTCCCTTTCTTCTTTAAAAATAATCTTATGCTCCTCTGCAGGAATTTTGCATTTGTCTAATAAAGTTCCAAGAAGTATCCTTGCTGTTCGCAGTGGACGCACCCCTAAGGTTTTTACTAATGTGGCAGGTCTGACTCAGAGATTGAAGTCATCATCATCATCATCATCATCATCATCTTTGTCAACTTCTGACACACCTTAATGTTTCTTTGAAACTGGAAAGTGCTGAGCGCTCTTGTGATTTCGAAGTTTCCATTTAACTTTAGGCTTCTGCAGTGGAGAGGATATTTGCTCACACTGATTCTAGGCAAACTGTACAGTAAATGGCATTACTGTAAAGGGAAAAGAGTGCCATGTTTCTGAAGAGGAGCTGGTGTGAGGCAGGCGATATTAAAATATAACTGTGCCAGGGTTTGGCGGAAGGAGTGAGCCCTCCAGAGCCACTTCAGAGATGGTTATTACATGTTCTCCTCTGTGTTGCTGTGCCTGGACACGATCGGCAGAGCGGTCTAGTCATGTCCTCACTGCTGCATTCCTTCAGCACCCTGCTTTTGCTTCTGTCCACATTTTCTAACATGTACTTTTATACAGTATATAGGTGAATGAATGAAACCATTTTTTTTGCCTACTTAAAAAATAAAAAAAATAAATAAAAAATAATAATAATAATAATTTAAAATGCATTTTAAACATAGACTACTTTGAATTAACATCTTATATATATCATAAAAAAAACAAAAAAAAAAAAACCTTGGGCATAAAGTAAAAAATAACAATAATAATAAAAAAAAATACTAAGTAAAATTAATTAACAGCTTATACTTACTATAGCATTGAGGTTTGATTTAGCCGAATCATCCTACAATAAGTATGTAAAACAAGGACCCTGTAAAATAAGGGGTTAGAACATATTTTTTATGTGACAATGTAAAAAAAAAAGTAAAAGAAATCTGTTAAAATTGTCAAATATTAAAAAAAATGATAATAATAATAATAATATATATATATATATATATATATATATATATATATATATATATATATATATTAGTTCATTCTTTTACATTTTAATAATATTATTTTCTTAGACTTATTTTCATGTAGTTGAAAAGTTGTTCAAAATAGTTGTTAAAAAATTACGTCCAGAACAAGGTACTGCACATTCAAGCAGATATATATGCATATATTTTTTTAATATTCATAATCTTGGATATCCTTATGCATTATAAAATATATATAAAATAAAAACCATTATAAATGCATATTCTTTTAAATGCATTACAGTTATTATATTGTACTATTCAAGTAGTACAACCCAAAATAAACACTCATTATGCAACTTGTTTTAACTTTTACATTTGTTAAGGGCACACAACAACATATCGGCTTGTGCAAACTATAATTTCTCTGTAAATGAAAAACATCTTAATTATTTAAGGAGTGGCGTTTTTCTCGACATCCTTATGTGGAAAGGCAATGTAATGGCATAAGCCTATACTTACCAAAAAAAAAAAAAAAAAAAACTTTTGTGCACAAAAATGAAACTATTACTGTCTTATACAAACAAATATGATATGTCTGCTGATACAGTAGATACTCCCGACTTTCATTTCTCTATAAATGATAAACATCTGAAACTCTTGTGGGGTAAACAGCAGACTATGCTGGTAGAATCAACACATGCAGTCTTTCTCTCTAGCTATTACGTCATGCGTCCTTAGAGAGCTAAAAATGCTTTCGTAACCTACACTTCACCTTTGTTCAGAGCGTTAAAGTCATGAAAACATGACTGGGGGACACAGGTGGTCCTATTTCACTTAATCATCCACTATATATAAAGGAGTCATTCTACAGTTGCAGTGGCAGATGTGCTCACTCGCTTTTAGACGGCGAAAAATCAAACCGCAATGTACACTAATTCCTACACAATAAAAAAAAAAGGTTTGTAAAACTATTTTCCGTCAGAAACTGCTAGTAAATTTCATAAATGATTACAAAATATTGAATTAAAAAAATATTATTTTTTACTACTGTTATGTGTTAACCATTTTCGAAAACAATAAGACGCTAAGGCTATGCTACATAGTCACAGATCAATACATCTCCTCGCCGTATAAGTTGCAGTTGACCAATTCTTCACATGGAAATGCCACCGCAGCTGTAGAATGAAGACAAAGGCCAGAATAACATGTAAATCTATGAAGAAGGGGGAGAGGCAGCAGCTGTTTGAAACTAGTAAAGTCTTCATTGCATGTGTTGACGTTTACGAGTATCATCTTTCAGATGGCCGTGCATCAAAACCCCTACGTGTGCAAACTCCGGGGGGGTGAGATTGCGGCACAGCCTCGATATATACCATCTCCTGCAGGGTTTCCTGAAGGAGACGGGACCGTTAGGAACAAACCTGTTGCATTGCCTGAACACACTTAGTAATAATTGAAATAATCATCAGGAACCATTTGTTCAGCGCCTAAACATGGCTGCCAGATATTTCCTGTAGTATCAAATTGTTTTGCTTATGACTGCTTGTGAACCGGTCACATCTGCCTTTCTTTAATTAAAAATAAAATAAAGAAAATCAATATCTTCTTGATTGCAGTGGTTGCGCTATGAAGCTGCATGTGCAGTGTGAAGAACATGAGTTTCTCCGTAAAGACAGCAGGAGATCGGTTATACTTCGTAATGTCTTAAATCAACATTGCCCATTTGGCTGAAAAACAAACGTCTTTTTCATTAATTGTAATTATTGCAATAAAAAAACACCATGTGTTAGATGAGTGTGGAAAGAATTAAGCCTTACCACATGATGGAGCGGTTTTATATTGAAAGAAAACAGCAGGGTTATTATCAGACAGTCAAACTGAAGACATAAGATATTGACTTCGTAACCTAAAATAACTAAATTAACTAAATGATGAAAAAGAGTGGATGAAGAGCTAACTAAAAATAAATAAACAAACAAAACAAAAGATGGTTTTCATAGTCGTTCTGGTGATTTTAAGACACCCCACCTGCAGGTGGCGATAAAGTTTGTAATGCAAGTAAGCTTGCCGATAATTATTTAAGTTCATCTACACAGCAGTCTCAAAAACATTATTGTTAAAACCAAGCAAATAAAATAAACCTGGTTACAGAAGCCTGGTCAGAATAATGCGTAAAAAAACGTCATGTTGGGCTCTATGAAATTGCAGATTCACTCTCTGACTGCAGGTGGCACTTTTAGAGAGGCAGAAATACTCTTGTTACTCTCAGCACAACTTTCTGTTTCTTAACACCAATTACAAGAGTATAGAGACAAGACAGCATGTTCTGGATTTCCTCTGCTATTCAGTGCCAATTACTAAAATGGTCATAAACCAGCGGATCTTGACATGTGACAAAGGGTGCAGATATTATTGGTTGGATTTACTCACAGTATGATGGAAAATAGATTTGGGCTGTATCTGAAAGCATGTTGCCTTACTGCCTATAATGTCACATTAGCAAAACTGCATCAACATTTTGTGAGCAAATAAAGGTCCATTGTCTCTTTCAGTAGCATGCAAGAAGAACCGCTCACAATGAAGCTACTTTCAAACCGAGCAGGTTTTTGTTGCTCAATATAGTGAATTCATGTGACCTAGCTAAAAACAAATTAAACTTGCATGGGAAGTTTTTTGCCTGCACACAAAACTGTTGATCGCATGGATGTCTATTGGAATGACTTCAAATGTGACATTTTACAGAGCAATGTGGCTTCACCTTTCTTAGGCAATAACTTTGAAGGGAGAATTTGTGCACAAAAGTACCTCATGAAACTGATTTTGGACAGACTTCTGAGTAAGTATAACAGCTTAATAATCTATAAAACTAAATAGAGGGGGTTAAAATTAAATAATTAATACAATACTTATTTCTCAGTAGAAATTACATAAAAAAAAAAAAAATCAAAATGTTTATTGCACCAAATTGTCATGCTAAACATCTGGTATTGGTGTGAAGAGACCTTTTCACATTGCTAAACTAGCTACTAACTAGCTAAAAAAACTGTGCAAAGTATAGATCTTAGGATACAGCAACTGTTTACAGAACTTGATATTTACCGTTCACACCAAAAAACAACAACTATGATGATAATTACAGTGGCATGAAAAAGTTTGGGAACCCCTTGCAGAATCTGAAAATGAATGATTTGGACAAAATAAGAGAGATCATACTAAATGCATGTTATTTTTTATTTAGTACTGTCCTGAGTAAGATATTGTACATAAAAGATGTTTACATTTAGTCCACAACACAAAATAAATTGCTGAAATTATTAAAATAACCCCACTCAAAAGCTTGTGAACCCTTGGTTCTTAACACTGTGTGCTGTGATGATCCAGGACTGTCTTTCTGTTTTGTGAGGGTTGTGCATGAGTCCCTTGTTTGTTCTGAACAGTTAAACTGAGAACTGTTCTTCAGAAAAACCACATAATAAGACAAATTTGGCCATCTTCATCAAGTTTAAAAGTTTTCACCCCCAGCTCTTAATGCATCTTGTTTCCTTCTGGAGCATCAGTGAACGATTTAACCTTTTTTAATAGTTGTGTTTGAGTCCCTCAATTGTCCTCAGTGTGAAAAGATGTATCTCAAAATCATAAAGTCACTGCTGGAAAGGGTTCAAATATGCAAAGATGCTGGAAAACTGAAGAATCTGCAGGACCTTAAAGATTTTTCTGAAGAACATTTCTCAGTTTAACTGTTCAGAACAAACTCATGCACAACCATCACAAAACAGAAAGACAGTCGAGGATCATCAGGAAACAGCACACAGTATTAAAAACCAAGGGTTCACAAACTTTTGACTGGGGTTATTTCAATAATTTCAGCCATTGCTTTGTCTTGTGGACTATTCTGTATGTAAACATCTTGTATGTACGATATCTTACTCAGGACAGTACTAAATAAAAAATAACATGCATTTAGTATGATCTCTCTTATTTTGTTCAAATTATTCACATTTTCACAGATTCTGCAAGGGGTACCCAAACTTTTGCACTCCACTGTACATCAGCATCCAAACCAGCAGTATACTGTTCCATTTAAGCACATGCTTCAGTTTTTTAATCTTCCACCTTCCACTTTTTGGCTGTTGGAAAAAACAAAACAAAAACATAATTTTGAAAGCGATTCCAATGATGTTATTTCTCTGTGCTATTATCGTCATATTTTTGGTGTGTGCTCTGCTAGTCTTTTGCATTTAGAAAGATTATGTCTTTATTGCCATCATTATAGTCATCGCCCTTTGTGTGAACGGTCCTTTATTGATATTCATTTTAGTGCACAGATTATGCTGAGATTTGTATGTGGTTTTCTGGGTGTGAGACATGTTTCACACAGCTATAAATCTTTTTTTTTTTTTTTTGATTAAGGTTTAATATTACAGTTAGTTCTGTGTAACTGCTGTAGGCTAGCCGTCAACACCTCGATGGCAAAACCTCATTAAGCCATAAATACCAGCTGATGTGTGCGATATTGGGAGTAGTTCAAAACCCAAATACTCCCTCCAGTTTAACTGGTTTGTGATGACTGCATTCCATGCCACCATGTCAGTGGAAAACAGCGGTGGTCAGGTCAACTCAATCTGTTTCTTTTTCTGAGTGAAGTTTTCCAGGCCCCATCTACAGCAAATTAGCTTTTCACCTTGTCATGGCTGACACGCTGACAAAACAAATAAATAGCTGAGTATCAAAGTCTCTGTGATGAATATTTTCAGACTTTTCAGTTTATCTTCTCAAGCCTGGTGGTCTACAGTTATGAGAAGCTGCCCTTTGGGCTGTTCCAGACCTCCAGGGACAACAAATGAAGTAATGTTGCAGTTTGGTTGCTTTAATAACGACTCGACATTGCCTAAATGAAAACCTTGCTAGTTCAGATGTTCAAGGTCTTTGCAGTAAAACCACTCTGGCCCATTTCCAATTCATCTTGCAGCACTGTTACACTTCTGGAGAGACACAACCCTCGTTGTGAATAATTTATTACACCTGTAGGTTGAGTAACACCACTGAGATCCATCAGGCTGAATCTGAAATGCTGCTTTTGCAAACTTAGCTGTCTATGGTCTCTTGTGTGTGCCGTTGGTGGAAAGAATAATAATGGTGCCTGACAAGTGAATCATTTTTAATTGTTTAATTTTCTTCAACTTATGAATCATTTCTATTGATAAATAAGCATTGAAGTTATTGAATATTTGTTTGGTTATGTCTAAAGCTCATGTGAATTTATTCTAGATTATCAGACATAAAATCTATGTATTAATTTGCACAATTTAGGTGTAGATAAGGCACTGTCAAGTCAAGTCTAGTCACCTTAATTTATATAGTGCTTTAAACAAAATACATTACACCTTGGGAGAAACCAGGCTCAGTTGGGGGGGTCAGTTCTCCTCTGACCAGACGAAACCAGTAGTTCAATTCCAGACTGCAGCAAAGTCAGATTGTGCAGAAGAATCATCTGTTTCAGTCTCGGAGACTGGTCTATTAAAATTGTACAGCTAATTTTGAATGGACATGGATGGATTTTTGCCTAAAAATTTAATAATACTAATAATTAACATTTATATTAGATGAAAATGAAAACCTGTTGCAACTGTTGCAACTAGCTGAATTAAGTTTAGGATGAAGTACTCAAATGACTAAAACATTTAATATACATGAATTAAAACTATGCACATGCAATTTCTAAAGCACATACAGCAGGCAAGGCTGACCTAAGTGCTGATCAACAACATTGAAAGAAACAATTAAGTTAATCAATAAAGACTCGAAAAAACACACAAAACAAGATGTTATATGTTAAAACCCAAAGAAAAGAAGTTTTAAGAAAATATTTTATGCATTAACTAACATTTACTAACAATTTATAATTTATTTGTTACAGTATTAATTACTATTTTTTTACGTTAGTTAATAAAAATACAAGCGTTCATTTTTCATTATTAGTTTGTGTTCCCAAATGAAGTTAACTAATGTTCAAATAGAATCTTATTATGAAGTGTTACTAATACTTTAATAAATACTATATGAATTATGCACAAATACACTGACAATATTGGTATGTTTACACTTTCAACCAGCAGGCTCAATGCTAATTTGATTATGCTAATCGGTTCAACTTTGACAACCATCACAGGTCATAGGTCAATTGAGACTTCAGAACACACTAGGGCTAAAAATAAAGATACATACCTGACCCTGAAATGATGGAGAAGGTCAAATTTTAGAAGTGAAAAATATTAGATAATCATGATATTTTGATTAGACTGAAGGCAGAAAACATCTGGAACACAACTGCACACACATTTACTACAAACCAGAGAGGAAATTACATCTGTTGAACAATCACTTGTAGTGGAAAGTCTTTTTTCCTCTCTGATGGATGGTAAAATGTGCAGGTGTGGGTTTTCTTTGATATGCAAGTCCACATGTTCAATTTAGAGGGTTCTTGGCTGCCTTTGGAAGAAACTGTCAAAGCCAGTGCCGCTCATTTTTCAGGATCGTCCAGGTCTCTGACTGAAGGTGTTGTCTAGATCAGGCAGGGTTTATTATGAACACTAGTGATTAGACGAAATTGGCACAGCTGATAAAAACATCAGGTCCGTCTGCTCTCATTGGAATCGGACAGTGCGCATAATCACATACAATCTCTGGAGCCCATTCATTAATTGAATGGGAAATTGAGAGAGGCATCCATAATGATAATAATAAAAAGCACAAGGCCACATTTCACATGTTGTAATCAAGGGTCGTATTGTTGCTCGATTTTACTGATCTAGGTTTTCATTGGAAACATAAGAGTTACTGTGTTGGATTACTCATAATTACTCCCGTATAATCAATATTGTGCAGTTTTTCATCTTGATTGCACTTAAAGCTTAATGGATATCATAAGGACCAAGATGAGGACATTGATCAACAATGATGAGCGTGTCTGTCAAAAGCTCTAGCTTTTACGATAAAGGTAAAATATGTGACCACGCCATGATGCTAAATTAATGAAGTTATAAACCATTCAAGCATGAACTCATAAAATAAATATCATTATATATCTCTGCAACAAGCAGACCTTAATTAAACAATTCAGTGGTTGTTTCATGAAGCAGAATGAGTCACTGTTCTGGTCTGATTAGCAGGGGAAAACAATGCTAAATATTAGTAAAACAATACAAACTGCATAACCAGGCGTGGTTATAATAGACGTATTAAATTCAGACTAATTTTAATTACAATAATTGGCCCAGTACAATAATAATAATTTATTTGTATTATGTTAATAATTTAACATATTGCTGGATCTATGCAGTTCATGATGATAATAATTGGCCCTATTTTAACAATCTAAACGCAAAGTGTAAAGCGCACGGTGCAGGTGCACTCAGGGCAAGTCCAAATCCACTTTTGCTATTTTAACGATGGAAAAACATACCATGCGCCTGGGCACATGGTCTAAAGGAGTTGTCCCTATTCTCTTAATGAGTAATGGGTGTGTTTTGGGCGTAATGTGCAATAAAACAAATAGGATGTCTCATCTTTCATTCCCTTTAAGAGCCAGTTGCAATCGTGCCATAACGGATTTGCTATTTACATGTTGGAATTTCACAAGCGCAAAGGCATAATGCATCTCAAAGATGAAACGGAGCTGATCGTGTGCGAGCAAATAGATAGCCTAATTCTGATACATGCGATGACTATCCATTATGACATGTAGGCATATATATATATATATATATATATATATATATATATATATAAAACTTAACACTGGCGTACCACAGGGCTGTGTGCTGAGCCCATTCCTTTACTCCCTTTACACCCACGACTGCAAATCTGTGCATGGATCCAACTCCATCATTAAGTTTGCAGATGACACCACAGTGATTGGCCTCATCAGTGACAACGATGAGACTGCCTACAGGGAAGAGATACAGCACCTGGCCACATGGTGCGCTGACAATAACCTGTCTCTTAACACCAGAAAGACAAAGAAGCTCATTGTGGACTTCAGGAAGAAGAATGGAAGCACGCATGACCCCATTCACATTAACATGATGGTTGTTAAACGTTCCTGGGAACCACCATCTTGGAGGACCTGTGCTGGACCACAAACACATCCAGCCTGGTCAAGAACCAGCTGTCTTCAGCCATAGTGGTGAACTTTTAACGGTGTGTGATCGAGAGCATCCTGACCAGTTGCATCACAGTCTGGTATGGGAACTGCTCAGTGGCTGACCGCCAGCTCGTCGAGCTCGCAAGAAATTCTCAAGGACACCTCTCACCCTGACCATGGACTGTGTAATGTCCTGCCCTCCGGGAGGCACTTCAGGAGCCTCCAGACAAGGACTACAAGATTCAGGAACAGCTTTTTCCCTACAGCTGTCTCCTCGCTGAACTCTCCCCTATGACAACCCCCCCCCCCCCCCCCACACACACACACACACACACACACACCACACACACAGACTCCTCATACCCTCTTCATCACTACATTTGATAGATCTATTTATTTATTTACAACAACAAAAAAACAATGAACTTGTTATTACTTGCACTACTGTCTGTTCATCCAGGAACACTGTATAATCCATTTGCACACGGAAATATTTTCTATGCACTGTAATGTCCATTGCAATAGTGTAAATTATGTTCATATGTTCATAGTCCTGCCTATAGTGTACATACACTTTTACATAATCCATCTGTATAGTATGTTCATAGTACATCTATCTGTATATCATGCTAATACTATTTAAAACCTGTAAATTATGCCCATAATACTTATCTGTACAGTTATTGTACACATTGTATACCTTGTATATTCTGTATTTACTGCTTATTGCACTTCTGGTTAGATGCTAACTACATTTCGTTGCCTTTACCTTACATGTGCAGCGACAATAAAGTTGAATCTAATCTAACCTATCTAATCTAATCTCTCTCTCTCTCTCTCTCTCTCTGTATATATATATATATATATATATATATATATATATATATATATATATATATATATATATATATATATATATATATAAAATTAGCGCAGATGCAATTGCTAATTAAACGACATGGCGCTGGACGGGAAAATGCGAATGGTGCTGGACTGAAACTAGCAAACACATTTGCGTTGTGCCTTGCGTCGCTTTGCGGCGGGTGTATTATAGGGCCCAATATGTTTTATGTTTGATTACGAGTTTTAGTTTTATACTATGCATTTTTTATGCACATATGCTTTTAATATATGATATACATTACTGTTCAGAAGATTGGGGTCAGAAAGAATGTATTTATTTATTTATGAAAGAAATTAATAATTTAATGCATGCTAAAATAATACTAAGACTCTGCAAAAATGCATTTAATTGACAAAATAAATAAATACATTTAAATCCAATAAACACTGTTCTTTTGAAATCCTAAAAAAAAAAAAAAAAAAATGTGTAATATAACTGATATGATGGTCATTGCCGTTGACCTCTCTGTTTCTATTCTTTTTTAGGGATCTCAGTATGAACAACATCAGTGAGATTCAGCCCAATGCTTTCCACAACCTACACTTCCTCAGTGAACTGTAAGTACATTTGAACAGCATTTAAACCTGGACTGCCATGTATTTCAGCTGTGTTCAACTCTATGGTGTGACAAAATGGTGTACACAAAAATCCCGCTGATGAGTGGTTATTTATGTGAAGTGGTTCAGTGAAGGTTAAATTTGGAGACTGATGTAATTCCAGATGTGTTATACAAGACCTAGATAGAAGTGTAGCATTAAATCAGGAATAAATAAATAAAATAAATCATAAAATTGCTGATAATGACCTCAGCATGCATTATATATATATATATATATATATATATATATATATATATATATATATATATATATATATATATATATAATTTATTACACTATATTTTTACCAACATTTTACCAACTGTATATTAAGATTCCATTAGTTAACATGACCTAAAAATGAATACTTCTAAAGAATTTAGTAATACCAATTAAAGGTAATTTGAACATTTACTAATACATTATTAAAATCAAAAGTTGTCTCTGTTTATATTATTTATTAGACCAGAGCTAACATAAACTAACGATGAGCAGCTGTATTTTATCAAAAAAGCCTGTTAAATACTGTAACAAACATATTATTAATTGTTAATGTTAGTTAATGCATTATTCAACAGTAACTAATAGAACCTCATTGTAAAGTGTGACCGGAGACTGTATTTTTCCTTTTGGTTTGAAATAATTTCAGTTCACTAGTTCATTTTATCCTGAAAAAAATCACTTGCTTTATATATATATATATATATATATATATATATATATATATATATATATATATATATATATATACATATATATATATATATATATTTTTTTTTTATTTATTTTACTTTTATTTTTGGTGAAAATTATTATTTTTTCAGCTTTGTCACGTCTCTTTCTTATGCAACACTGCACCTGTCAGACAGAAATGTTTTGTTCAATGCTCAAAGACACACAGAGATGCTTCAGTACTTCCTGCAGCTTCATCCGAGCCACATAAAAGATCAAACATATTTCATCCCAACATCTAGCTTGTACATACTCTGTCTAGACCTCTACATGTAAGGCATCAATCAAAAGAAGTTAAAGACTAAAGCAATACAGCATGTCTTCTCACACTTTTCCCTCTGAAGGACCAATTAGCTCAGGTGAGACCTAGCGTAACCCCGCTGGGAGTCTCTGGAGAGCGCTAACATTCAAATGGAAAGCACCTGGCGGCTGTGGCAGCTCACACATGGTGCGGGTCTGTGGAGCAGCTGGGACTCTCGGACACCTGACTGACACAAACAGGAGAAACTGGGAATGGCCAGAGCTGTCAGAAAGTGTTGTGGGACGTGCAGACGGCAGGAGGGCTGCAGGAAATGTAGCATTTCTGTAGGAGTCAATATTTATAGTGTGGCTGTCAAAGCAAACGAGCAATTCCTCATTCCACTTGACTGAATTAGTCCTCGCTCCCCTGTGAATGGCGTGCTGTTGCTACATTTCAAACAAATGGTGATGTGGGGGAAGATATTGAAGCTTCAACAAAATAGCAAACCTGAAGCCGTTCTGTATTGAAACCGAACTAACTGTTCAACCAGCAATTACAAAATGTCTTGACTCAATACATCAAGAGCCATCACATCATAATTGATTCTCAATTGAATTTTTTGAACATTAATTTTCTTTCTCAAAAAAGAAAAAGAAAAGAAAAATCTGAAAAAAACAGGAATATTTAAATTTCTGAAAACAAACTATATGTGCATCAAAATTACTAACTTTAAAATTAACATGAAAATGTATTTATATTTAATGAAATAAAAAATAATGAATTAAATGAGTTAATGTAATTAATAGAAAAATAAATTCTAATTAAAAAAAATAACAAAAACTCATAGAGCTGTATTATTGTCACGGTTTTACGCTGCCTGAAGGAATACGGAGTCGAGGATAAACGGAATAAGGTTTTTAATATATCCAACACAGGGGATATCCAACATGGAGCACAGAGGTAGACACGTAAGTAGCAAATGATCACAAGTGAGCACAAGTGAGAAGACCCGACAAAACAGAACTGAAGGGACACGGCTTATGAACAACAGATAATTGGGGAAACACAGGTGGATGGAATCATTAAATTAACAGGGACATGGAACACATGAGGAAGATAATGGACACACCTGGGAACTAATCAAACACGGAAAGACAGAAACTGGGTCACGGGCAAAAACACATTAAATGAGTCCAGGTGTGTGACAGTACTCCCCCCTCCCGGTAGGTGCGTCCTCGCACCGTAGAAACAACAGGGGGAGGCGTAGGTGGGAACTTGGGAGGAGGTTCCGGTGGAGGACGGACTCCCCGGAGGGGGCCAGCAGACAGGGACCACAGAAGGAGGAGCCAGGGAGGAGACGACGGAGGGAGGAGCCAGGGAGGAGACAGGAGCAGGAGGAGCCAGATGGTCCACCAGAGACCAGCCAGGACGGAGATCCAAGGTGGAGTCGACGGCGGGAGGAGCCATGGTGAAGGAGGGGTCGACGACACCAGGGGGCCGACAGGTGGAGACTGCACCGGTGGGTGAGGAGCCCAAGATGGAGCAGCACAGCCGCAGAGCCAGGGGGACGTCGAGGTTCCGGAGGGCCTAGGTGGAGCAGAAGGCTCAGGCGACCAAGGCGGAGGCGGGGTCCTGGCAGACCGCTGTGGAGCCGGAGCGACCGAGGATGGAGGTGGAACCGGAGGGAAGGAGGAGCCTGACAGAGCCGGAGGGATGGAGTGACGAGGTGGAACCAGAGGAGTGGAGTCCCGAGGCGGCGGATGGTCGACGACTGACCAAGGTGGAGCCGGAGGGACGAGGGAGCCCGGTGGAGCAGGTGGGATGACAGGCCACGGTGGAGACGAGGGAGCTAAGAGCCAAGGCGGAGCCGCTGGGTCGAAGGACCGAGGAGGAGTCCAGGGCTCGGAGGCTGGAGGCGGAGACAGGGCCTTAACACGCCAAGGCGGAGCTGGAGACTGGCAGTCCAGTGGCGAACCACCGCGCCCCGATGGCGCGGACTGAGGGTGAGCTGCGGGACTGACTGGCACCAGCAGGGATGGCGAGGAACTGGCTGGTCTAGGAGGAGGAGAGAGGAGAAGGATGGGAGGAACAGGACTGGATGGAACCAGCGAAGGAGTAGAGGGACCAGCAGGTTTGGGAGGAGGCGGGAGAGGGAGGCTGGGAGGGAATACAGGAGACACAGAAGATTCAGAGCTGGGCGGAACCAGCGGAGACACAGAAGATTCAGAGCTGGGCGGAACCAGCGGAGACACAGAAAATTCAGAGCTGGGCGGAACCAGCGGAGACACAGAAGATTCAGAGCTGGGCGGAACCAGCGGAGACACAGAAAATTCAGAGCTGGGCGGAACCAGCGGAGACACAGAAGATTCAGAGCTGGGCGGAACCAGCGGAGACACAGAAGATTCAGAGCTGGGCGGAACCAGCGGAGACACAGAAGATTCAGAGCTGGGCGGAACCAGCGGAGACACAGAAGATTCAGAGCTGGGCGGAACCAGCGGAGAAACAGAAAACTCAGGGCTGGGCGGAACCAGCGGAGATACAGGAAACTCAGGGCTGGGCGGAACCAGCGGAGATACAGGAAACTCAGGGCTGGGCGGAACCAGCGGAGAAACAGAAAACTCAGGGCTGGGCGTAACCAGCGGAGAAACAGAAAACTCAGGGCTGGGCGTAACCAGCGGAGAAACAGAAAACTCAGGGCTGGGCGTAACCAGCGGAGAAACAGAAAACTCAGGGCTGGGCGGAACCAGCGGAGAAACAGAAAACTCAGGGCTGGGCGGAACCAGCGGAGAAACAGAAGATTCAGAGCTGGGCGGAACCAGCGGAGAAACAGAAAACTCAGGACTGGGCGGAACCAGCGGAGAAACAGAAAACTCAGGGCTGGGCGGAACCAGCGGAAATGGAGCAGAGGAAATGACTGGAGGAGGTAGGAGTGGGAGACTGAGAGGGTATACAGGGGAATCAGGGCTGGACGTAACCAGCGGGGAAACAGGAAAATTAGGGATTACCTCCATAGACCAGTCCATCAGATCCAGAACTTGCTCCATATGATCTTCAGAGACTGCATACAGCTCACCCTCGGTCGCAGGAGTGTGGGCAGGGCTTTCCTCCACGCCCTCGATCTCCACGAGGACTCCCACGATGCACGGTGTGGCCGGCTCACACACCTGGTCAGTCGCGCTCTCGAGATCCTGTTCCCTGTCAGTGGATGGCTCGGGCTCTGCGGCTGCAGTGGGCTCTGGCTCCGTGCGGCGTGATGGTGGCTGGCTGGTCTCTGGGTCGGGAGTGGGGCTGGCGAGGTCCTCTATGGGGCAGACGGTGAGAGGTGACCCATTTCTCGCCAGAGTCCACTCCACGAATGCGGCGAAATCCTCTCGAGGACCATCTTCGGACGACAACGCTCTGCATTTGGAGTTCAGGCTGGTGTTGTAGAAGGTGCAGAGCGCGCCGTCCGGGTAGCTGGTGGCATTAGCTAATAGGAAAAACTGTCTGGTATGGTCCTCGAGAGAACGTCCTTCCTGCTTCAGCAGGAGGATGAGGAATTCGGGACGATAGAGGGGATCCATAGACACTAAGAAAAGAAAAGACTGTGAAAAAACAAAAGCAAAACGGAGGGAAGAACAAGCAGTTTTCTATTTTCTCTTTTGGGTCGGGTCTTCTGTCACGGTTTTACGCTGCCTGAAGGAATACGGAGTCGAGGATAAACGGAATAAGGTTTTTAACATATCCAACACAGGGGATATCCAACATGGAGCACAGAGGTAGACACACGTAAGTAGCAAATGATCACAAGTGAGAAGACCCGACAAAACAGAACTGAAGGGACACGGCTTATGAACAACAGATAATTGGGGAAACACAGGTGGATGGAATCATTAAATTAACAGGGACATGGAACACATGAGGAAGATAATGGACACACCTGGGAACTAATCAAACACGGAAAGACAGAAACTGGGTCACGGGCAAAAACACATTAAATGAGTCCAGGTGTGTGACAATTACAAGATAATAAGATACTAAAATCAAATGTATTCCTGATTGTTTGTTAGTTCAACTTTCAACAAATACAAAATGAATCAATAAATATAAAAACTGAAATATATTTAAATAAATGAAATGCAATAACGCATTTAACACATATTGATACAAATATATAAAATATTAATGCAACATTATCATATTAGTGATATATTTTATTATTAATATATGATTAATTTGGAACAGACCTAGAATGTACATTTCTTTCCTAACTTATAATTGGAGTGAAGAGCCTATTTCGCAAAGATCATGAGTAAAACTTCACTTCTAAACCTTTAATGACTCTGTAAAAAAAAGTGTGAATTATTAATCTTAATTTCCTGAAATTAGAAATTCTATAAACGCACACATCACTACATATAATACATAATAAATAACAAAAAATATCAATATCTGAAGTGTTGACACAAGATTGTGAGAAGAAAGTGTCATAGTTAAATATTTGAATGCCCCAAGTGCTGCTTGACTTATATACTAGAACCCATAACATTGAACACCTCTTTAAAATCATCTATTTTTTATTTTATTTTGACTATACTTATTGTTCTTCGTTGTTTCTATTCAATAACTGCAATATGAACAGCAATAAACTCCCCGAGACAGTTGAAAACACATTACAGAGATAAATCCCATGCTTGGCTCTCTTTGAAGTGCTGCTGGGAATGATGAATCTGTGTGTTTTCACCCTTTCTGGCACTCGTTTACCCCCTTAGGCACAGCAGTTTGCGCTGAGTAATTTCACGAGTCTAAATTACAATTTTGAGGATCATCTGTAAAGTTCCTTGCCCCGGGGATGACGGCGGGCTCTTTGGGAGTTTTCGCTTTTTCTTTTGCGCTCAGTTATAACTTAAGCTGCCTACCAAACTCAAATGATTAATTGAAACAATCCGATGTGATAAAAGGTATATGATGAGAGAACACAGACAAGTCTTTGTTTATCGTCCAGAGAGGCAGATTTGACCCGATCTAAGCGCTATCACTCCACATCCTGTGTTTGAGTTATGCGGTGTGTGTCTACTTCAATCAGAACTGAGACTGAGCCATCAATATCTGCTTGTTCACTTCTGTAACACTATAACCCACTGAAGTCCCTCCGCATTGCATAAACTACTCCCATGACCTGCGGCTGTCAGATTCTGGCTGCTGTCCTATCGACGCCAAGGTCATCTGTGAGTGTGGAAGGGGGAAGAGGAAGTCTTGTTGTGCGCCTTTGGGACAGATGAAACGCAATCTGAGCCGGGTATGTTCTTCTGCATCCCAAACCCCAACTTTTGACTTCAGCTCTACCTCGCCGTCTTCAAAGCTGATGGTTTACTGAGCTCACACAAGAATTCTTAGCCAAAAGCTAGTTTGTGCTGTCTAGATACTGTAGCAAATCTAAACTAAATAGAAATTACTCTGCTTAACACACTCTGTTGTTACTCTAATAAGCCTAAACACATAAATATATATATATATATATATATATATATATATATATATATATATATATATATATATATATATATAATGAAAATGTATAATGGTTTAAATGTATAATAGAGGCAGTTTGCTTTACAGTGCTTTTTAACACTTTAGTGTGTTTAAGAGTGTTTTTATATGTAATTTCATAGTTATTTCTATTGTCTGTGAAATATGGTTAAATACAGCTCAATGCACCTTCTAGCATTCATTGTAAAATAAAATATTATTTATTTCTGTAGAAACCTTAATATATTTAAATATATTTGCAATTACCCATTTGTACTTGACATACTCTTAACACACACACACAAATATATATGAAAAAAGGATTTAATATGTACTTTAAACTTGTAATTACATTTTTTTCTATTAGTACAAAGTGCAAAATACAGTTGCTTAAGTGTATTACGAAACAGAACAATATTTTTCTTATATACTTTTAAGATTTGTTGTATAATTAAGCTGACTTATTCTTCACAAGTTTCAGACAAGACCAAAGAAAACTAAATATGTATCAGGTCTAAATAGAAAAGCACAAAGATCAGAAGCCTTGAGAAAACAGGAGGATTGGTGAAAGACATGAATTCCAGGCCATCAGTTTTTTTAGTGTTTGTCTATGTACCTTTCTTGTTTAGTGTAGCCTAGATTAAAGAAATATTTCATGCTTATCTCATAAACCTAACCATGATTTGCCCTTATGTCAAAAATACAGCGCAGTCTAGTAACTCAATCAGCCAGTTTCTCAGCCTGAATAGCTAACAAGTATCAAAAGCCCCTGTGCCAAAACAGACCACCAACTGAAAGACCCACTAAACTTCATAGGCTGCTAGCACTCAATTACACACTCAAGTTTCTTTCTCAGGCTTGAGCAGTAAGTGACCTATCAGCACCTTTAAGAAGGGAGCACTCAATGCTAAAGACCTGCAATTCCTGTCTCACACCCGTCCTCCTGTTTTCTTAAGTCTTACAATCTTCCTCATCCTGTGTGAGACACAAGGTCACAGCCAGCTCCCCTCTCCCACCTTTCATTCTGTTTCCGTAATGGCTCTCAGCTGAAATCACAGATCATGGCTCCTTCGTCATCAACCAAACAAACTGCAGCCAGATTGCTTTGTTTCTTTATTATTGCAAGCTGATGCTGAGCCATTAGAAGCTTAAGGTACCTCAATCTCACAGGACAGGCCCCGTCACTGCTGATGGGGTTTAATGGGTGCATTGTTGCCCCATTTGAGAACGGTTAATCCCTCATGCGAAGGCCATTAATCAGCTTCCCTTACAGCATTACAGCTGACGGGAAATACTTGCTGGTGTTTGTTTTACTAATTGCGATTTGTAATGAGTGGGAAGCTCTCACATTCTCTCGAGTGAAGGTTAACTGGGATGTACTGTTAGCAAATGCATGAGAACTTTTTCCCGGTAGGTTTAGAACAAGTCTTAAAAATCAACAAGAAATATTCACACACTCAAGTATGTCCAGACTTTGGCCCCAATTTACTTCAAGCTATTCTAAAGAACAAACTGGCGCCATGTCATTTCGAACAAAATCCATGTCCATGATGATGCGGTAATAGGTAGGTGTGGCTCGGCGCCTTCTCTGACATGTAAATCTTTATTATTATAGATTTTTGTAAATTTCATATCGTTAAAAAATTTCAAAACATATTTTTTTATTATTATTATTATGCATTGCTAGGAATTCATTTGGACAATTTCAAAGGCGATTTTCTCAGTATTTAGATTCTTTTTTTTTTTGTTCCCTCAGATTCCTGATATTTAAATGTATGTATCTCGGCCAAATATTGTCCGATCCTAACAAACCATGCATCAGTGGAAAGCTTATTTACTCAGCTTAATTAAAAATAAAAGGACAAATAAGACTGGTTTGTGGTCCAGGGTCACATATGATTCTTCTTTTCAGTCAGTTGAGGCCAGATGCGAGTAACATCAGACTGGAGAGTTGCTTTTATAATAGAAAATGAAGTCAAAATTTTTATTGGAAACAACACTGACACTGATAGATCATGTTTAATACTGTAAAGCTGCTCACTTTAAAGCGATCTATTGTATAAAGTGCTAAATAAATAAATGTTACATTACTGCTTAATTGCAGATATTTGATGCTTTCTTAACTGCTGTTTTCTCACCGCTGTGATCTTATGGAGAGGAAAGCATGAAGCATATATTTAAATAGTCATCTAAACGTGTCTCTCAGCAGCAAATGCAGCATTATGATGTTTGCAGAAACTAAACTACTGCTTAGGTATTTCAAACTTCTTTTTACCCCTGAGCAAAGAATGAAAAAGCACATGGCTATGAGTATTTCAGGGCCTTAAAAGTGAGCACCTGGCTTTGAGAGACACCCTAGTGACGCTTGACCTTCAGAGCCTAATCCAGCATAGGATTTATATTATCAAACAAGGTTGGAGTGAACCAAGTCGCGATGACCTTTAAGACCCCTTCTCTGACCATGTACCCAACTACACCTCTGAATCTGATGTTTTCATTGCAGATGCTTGTGCAAATCAACTAAAATTTGATGAATACTGCTCTCTCTCTACCTCTCCTGTGTTCTCTGGGGGTACATTTGGAGATGAAAGCCTTGAATGGTATCATATTAGGGAAAAGACCAGCTGCAATTTTAATGTAACCCTCTCAACAGACTCAACCCTGCTTTGTTCCCCATCTCAGATTTTATGACAAGAAGCCAAAAAAACAAAATATAGAGCTCATGTCTCTGGCAGGCTTCAGCCTTGGAGGAGTGCAAAAGGTTTTGTTGGTCTCTGCTGTCCACTTTCATGTTGTAACATTTTATGAGACATACTTGTTGCTTTGTGTTGCTTCCAGTGAGGACGTGACTGCCATGGAGAGGACTTTAATGGTGTTCTGACCCTTTTAAGGACAGAACAACAATGGAGCATAAATTTAAACACTAATCCATGGACACAGACAGATAGATAAAGATAAATAAAAACAGACACAGAGATAGATGAAGATAATAGATAGACAGACATAAGGACAAAGACAGACAGATGAAAACGGAGAGATAAGCAAAAATACAGACAGAGACAAAATAGCTAGATAAAAAGAGAGATGCATGGATGTATGGATGGATGGACAGACGACAGACAGACAGATAGATAGATAGATAGATAGATAGATAGATAGATAGATAGATAGACAGACAGACAGACAGACAGACAGACAGACAGACAGACAGACAGACAGACAGACGATAGCTAATATAGATAGATAGACAGACAGACAGACGATAGCTAATATAGATAGATAGATAGATAGATAGATAGATAGATAGACAGACAGACAGACAGACAGACGATAGCTAATATAGATAGACAGACAGACAGACAGACAGACAGACGATAGCTAATATAGATAGATAGACAGACAGACAGACAGACAGACAGATAGATAGATAGATAGATAGATAGATAGATAGATAGATAGATAGATAGATAGATAGATAGATAGATAGATACACAGACAGACAAACAGATGATAGATAGAAAGATAGATGGATAGATAGATAGATAGATAGATAGATAGATAGATAGATAGATAGATAGATAGATAGATAGATAGATAGATAGATAGATACACAGACAGACAAACAGATGATAGATAGAAAGATAGATGGATAGATAGATAGATAGATAGATAGATAGATAGATAGATAGATAGATAGATAGATAGATAGATAGATAGATAGATAGATAGATAGATAGATAGATAGATAGATAGATAGATAGAACAACCTTCATGAGGACACAAACAGTAGTACAACTGTGCTTCGAGTGGAGAAATCATAGTACATCATAGTTTACTATACAAGGGGAGGTAAATGACGGTGTAGCTTAATTGTCCAAGAAATACAGAGGGGTACTCAGCAAATTTACTAAACAAACCACAGCAAAAACACACAAATCACGTCTTGACAATGTTTGGAATTCACATCTGTTTGGTGTATGTTTATACATGTAATTTGTGTATTTTCACACACAAAAAAAAATGTGTTTACATTTCAGCTGCAGTGAAAATCTAGGTAACGAGAAACAGTTTGAGATGGATAAATCTTTTTCAGAACTCTGGTATGTGTGGAGAGGATGTTGGATCTGATAATTGCATCATCATGTACTCAGCTTCATGTTATTGCATACCTGTATGACTGACTTTCTTATGTGGAAGTCACTAAATACCAAAACTCTTTGGTTACCCATTCTTCAACATATCCTCTTTTGTGCTCTACAGAAGAAAGCAATGCACACGTTTGAAATGAAGAGAACAAATTTTTTTCCCCAAGCTCTAAATGCCATGTTATGCTTTAATTTACAAAAATAACATTTCCACATACAGCTTTGTTAGAAAAGCCATAAAGCTATAAATCTGTCAGAATCTACAAACCAAAATTGTAATCTTCATAAAAGCTGTTTACATAACACATTTGAACAAATTAGCCTTTTGGGCGGGAAAATCCCTCCTTTCTCTTTAAGGATGCAGTCATGTGAACTGAAGGAGGTGGTGGTGACTCATTTTGATTGACACCTGTCAGTGCAGGTGACAGCACTGGATTCACCTACCGCAGAGTGCTCGATGCTTTCCCCCGCTCTGTCCTGCCATAATAAACCAGAACCCAACTGGCAGCCCCACTCATATGGAGCAAATTATACAGCCTGTGTTGCTATATCCAACAAACACAACCTCACAACCTCAACACACACACATGAACACATGCACGGACTCAGAGTAATAATTTGTAACATGTCTTGTTCAATGTGATGGTCGTCAGATCAATGTGAAGTAATCTGTACACTCCATACACACTTAGCTTCTGCCTAGAAGATGAGCAAATACAGACGGGCGATCATATATATTCAGCATGGAGGCCGATGACATGCAGTTAAAATAACACCTCGTGCAAAAGGCAAAAAATGGACATGACACAGTACCTGCTTTACCATGGCAGTAAGATGAACAGCGAGCTGCCAAAAAATAAATCAAAGTCCTGCCATTAGCGCGAAAGTATAACTGCAGAAATCATTTAAAGTGAATGGTTGATCTCCCCCTTACACACATCAAACGAAAACGTCTTGTGAATATAAAAACACACCTAGAAGACACACAGAATGAAACATGCTGTGGCAGAGCTCGGCGTAGCACCAGGACTGAGACTACTTTATTTAGATATCTTACACCCAAGATTTCCAGGAGTACACTTGTTTCCGTTGTGCATCTCTGTAACATTTAATTCATTTAAAAAAAAAATTGATTTATGAAGAATCAATCTAGAAAGGTGCCAGGAACTCATTAGAACTCAGGAGCCAGTGTATTACATTTACACATTTGGAAGATGATCACCCTAAGTGACTTGCACTGCGTTCAAGTTACATGTATGAATTTTGCAACATGATGCTAAACCTAACCGATAGTGTTAAAAAAAAAAAACAACACATAAAAACACATTTGCTGAAGTAGCCATGCAATTCTAACATGCTTCTACAAGTCTTTGACACTTTTATTGTGACTTGTGTTTAACAGGACTCATACCCAAATGCTACGTAGCGCAAGTGCAGTGCTGTACCAGGTGCGCTAGAGAGCAAGTTTACTGCATCAGAAAAGTCATATATATGGAGGCGAGTATGTGATGCAAATGTCAAAATGTATTAGTTTACAAATCATGTGCTATTGTAATAGTGTTTGGGGTCATAACATAACTTGCGTAACACAAAATCTTTATTAATTATAATTTGGGTCAAAGAAATAAACGGTGTTGTGTCAAAGCCTCAAACATTCATTTTAGCTGGAAAGTGCAGAGGATTTTATGTAAAGGAGTTTTTTGGCAATGCAGGCAGATGCTATGTTGCTATTTTATCAATTCATGGATTCCCGGTGATTTAAAAACCACAAAATTGGCATTTCTTGGATCTGACGCCAATATTTGAACTACAGGAACTTGGTGAAATATATCCCAATATCAGTAAGACATTTGGACGTACCTTTATTATTACTGTTATGACACAGTAATGGCAGGAAACACATTTTCTTTATTAAGATTCTTACCCTGAGGTTGGTTACTACCCATATTGAGGAGTGTTTAACTGCGTCTCTATGGTCACTGCACAGTTCAAGCTAAATAAATAACTAGATTGGAGGTTGCCACCCACCTGCTTTTGTAGGTGATCTCCTGGGGCGCACCACTCCCCACAACTCTCTTTTAATTCCCTTCTTTTCAATCTCTCATTGATATTTAATCCCTGTCATCAAGCATTAATTTAACACTAGTGAGTGAAGCATGATTAAACTATCTTTAGAGTTCTGGGTTTGTCTTGTATCCTGTAATTAATGAAGGATAATTGGAGTGACTGCAGACTGGAGGACAGAGAAGCTTACAGTCATCAGAACAAAGGCTTCCATCCGCTTTAATGACTGAGTTTAACATCAGACTGCACTGTATCCTCTCCTGTACCTGGCACCTTCCACTTTACCACAATGACGTGACCTCATTTTCACTACGCACATCATAGTGACTTTATATCTGCAAAAATATGGCTGTACAATTTATTTGTATTTTTTTTCTGGAGCAGGCAGATCAAAAGGACTTATGTTTGAGTTAGTCAGGTTTTGTGATGTGACCAAAATCACTGGGAAAGAGTATAGCAATCTGACTTTCTGTGAGATAAAAATCTAGCTGTAAACCAATAGTAAATTTAAGTCAGTGACAAGTCAGTGACATGTAAAGCTGCTATGATTATTTATAGCGGCTCTCTCTCGTGGTGGTTGGATAGATGATGTGATTGCTGATGGTGAATTGGCCGTGTTGATTATCTGAGCGTGGTTCTCTCTAGATGTGGTTGGATGGATGGTGCAGTTATTGATAGTGAATTGTCTGCATTATCATTATCTGTGCATGCTCCTCCTGAAATTCATTAATAAAACATCACATTGTAAGCTACTCTCATAGAAAACAGTCCTCATCGTCCATAAAATGCATTGCACACATATTTGGGTTGAACTGTTCCGGAACAGTGTTGTAAATACAACTTATCCACTGATTTATAGTTGTGTCCTCTTTTGGAAGACCAAACAAAGTATATTCACTTTCACAACAAAAACACAGCAAACGCAGAAATGAGCTTTGGAATATTAGCCTGCAGTCACTTTAAGACCTAAGGCATCTATCTTATTTATTGTATTGAAACACATCCAATCATATCTTAATAAAGATACAGAAACATAATTTTGTCATTGCAGAAGAAACAGGAACATTAAATATGACTAATATATGATAACAATAAAATATGACTTGTTTGATTAAATGATTAAAAGGTAATGTGTTGGCCTCTACAAATAATGTCCTATATATACATCTGCATCTGTATTTTACTTTAGATGTAATGTTCTTTCTTCAAAATATCAGCAAATCGAGTGTTCTGTGCAGATGTCTTTATTAATATTAGCCATAGCTTAATTGTGACTATTTCTTATAATTAGACAGCTATGATGTTGGGTGATATCGTGATGCATGTTGATTTATGTTGATTTCTAAGCAGTACCGCAAAACGAATTTCCCAATTTTAAAACAAAACCATTACAGGTAACAAATTACAAAAAAAAAAAAATCAGACATTTAGGCCAAAATCTTTGCTCTTATTTTATCCTTTTTATTTAAAAAGAATAAGAACAAAGACACACATTACAAATTCACTCATAATATACAAATAAAACAAACAGTGCTTTATTATTGAGGTAAATAGAATTTTTTTTTTTATAAATAAAACGCTGTATACACTGTACAAAGTCAAGAGTAAGTGATTTTCTCTTTGGGTTTTGTTGTTTTATAAAAATTAAAGGGATAATTCACCCAAAAAATAAATAAATATAAAATGAATTTAAAAAAAAAACCTGTCATCATTTAGTCACTCTCAAGTTGTAAACCTGAATGAGCTTCTTTCTTTTGGTGAATGTAAAAGTAATTTTGAATAATGAGTGTAAACAAACAGTTGCTGGTCCCCAGTGGCTTCCGTAGTATTTTAGTTTACTACTCTCAAAGTCAATGGGGAACAGCAACTGTTTGGTTACCCACATTCTTGAAAATATCTTCTTTTATGTTCAGCACAAGAAAGAAATGAATACAGGTTTGGGCCAATCTGAATGTGAGTAAATAATGGCTGAATTATAATTTTGCATCAGGCTGTCTCTCAACTGTTTACTTTCACTTTAGACATAAACAACTGTGTAAACAACTTATATGTAGACCTTGTGTGTTTTTGACAGCATTAGCACAGTCAGACATGAAAGATAATCAGGCGCTGTTTGACAGGATTTGGGGTGTTTGCGCTCAGAAAAAGCACATTGCAGCTTGGGAAACGAAAGTTTCGAAGTAGCTTCCACAACACTGGCTTGTGAAATAATTTTTTACAAGAGAATCAAAAAGGGCCATGCACAGCTTATTTCCGCATAGGTCAGAGTTTATAGTGATGATGAATACATATTTGAGAAGACAGGCTCACTTTCAGGGAGCTGGCGAGAGTTCGGATTTCAAAGCCAGAGGAAGTGCAGTCACAACGTGTACATTTCTCCATTTCCAGATCCTCCTCATGCCAAGGATCCAATCAAAAATGATTTAGCTATAGAAACGTTTTTCCATCGTGCAATGAAACTGATATCGTAGGAAACTGCATTGCAAATAATATGACCCAGTTCTTAGGGTTTTAAAACCAATGATATTTTCTCCAGTCAGGGAATTCTTCAAATACAATTGTTTAATAATGCAATGCATGTGTGGTTTAAGCCATCTGTTCAAGTAATCGCTATTTGTGCATGTTTATATTTGCCATTGTGTTGCATTATGCTCGCAGTAATTGCAAAAAATAAATAATTGAATAGGTAGACAATGAAAGCGAGCCCTTTTAAAGCTTTGAAAGTAATTTATCATGTAGGCCTCATTCCAAAAAAAAAAAAAAAAAAAATTGTTTAATGTTTGCATACTGCAACATCTTAATACAATATGTGATAAGTTTTATTATGCATGAGCAGGGCCAAAAGGAATCTGCTGGCATTTGTATGTGCTGATTGAGGGAGGAAATCCACGGACTGGATTTCAGTATGGTAGAATATCTTACATTTGCCAAAACGCTTAAAACTGAAATGTGCATCTTAAGTTAAAAATACTGACCAGCCCAACAAAGCGTTTGGGGAAACCTTTTAAAAAACATCATTAATTCCATTTTGTGTCGCTTGCTTTGCAAATATTGCTCACTTCAGCTAATGAACAGCTACAGTATGCGTGAGATTGACATTTTCATGAATGACCGATGTTTGAAATTGAGCAGAAATCTAAAAAAGCTTTTTACCCAATTCTGCTGGAATAGATTCCATGTGGATGAGGAAAACACATAATTCAAATTCCTCACCGATACATCCATGAGATGAGAGTAAATCAGAATATATTAAGAGTTCCACCAGTATAAGTCCCATTAAGACCTTATTGTTCTTTCCCTGCTAACAATTCTTCTCTGAAACAACCGTAATTACCTCTTCATGAACAAACCAAAAAATAATAAAAATAAAATAAAAAACAACAAGTATGATTAAATTTTTACGGTATTTTGTCCCCCAATGAGGCAGTTAACAGCAGTGTTGGGTATAGTTACTTTGGAAAGTAGTTAGTTAGGTTACAACGTTACCATCAATTAAAAGTAATCAGTTATGATACAGCGTTACCTATTCATAAAAGTAACGCGTTAGAGTACTCATGCGTTACCAAAAATTAAAAGCCGTTTGCAGCGGCTCACACACGACACACGACAGACATAGCCCCTGGCCCCTTTAAATGCACCTAGAAGTCGTGACTCCCGACAATGAATAACGTCAGTCATCCGACTAAATTAACACTGCAGAATAACAATAACAGGATAGACAGTCAGCAATCGGCTATTCCACATGGCGTTTTATTTATTTATTATCACAGAACATATCATTAATCAAAATTCGCACCTAACGTTACCCAGCCCGGGTAGCTACTGAATATTATGAGCAACACAAGATAACTCCTGATTTTTCTTTAACTTTAAATAATGCAGTTATCAAAGTACAAGTATGCTTACTTATAAACACAACCTTAAATATGCTTGCAGATTTAAATCCATTTAGAAATGATGAACAACCAGCCAGCCAACGATCTAACAGAAATTAACAGCTGCCTGTCAAACAAAAATGATAACAAACCGAATTAAATCCTTCACTGCCACACAGGCAAATGACAAATCGCTTAATAGCCGAACTAATTATTATTAAAGTGTCACTCACAGTCACAAGCCTAAATTCGCTTTAACACAGTCCTCTTACATTTACTCTTCAAAGTAGTGATTACAACGTAGCGTTAAATTTGAGGTAGAATTTTTGGCGGTCGACAGAAGCTTTTCACCAAAGCAGATTGTGCATTTTACCGTTATGTTCTTTTCTTTTTCGTTGACAAATTGAAAATAATGTGCGTACTTCCATAAACCAAACGCTGTCCTCTCTGCTATCTTGCCGGGAGTTCGAAAAAAAACTAAATAAATAAAAAAAAACCACACGCACACACACACAGGGTCAGGCGCAGGGCACAGACGCATCACAGCCATTGACTTTACGATCACAGAGCTTCGGCTCCGCTGATACATCCGCAGGTGGCACAGTAGACCTAGGCATACTGTCTGACAAAAAGCAGGCTGCAGTCGGGATTTTCCTTTCCTTAAAATAACGGATTACTTTTTTTAAAAAATAACGAAGTTACTGATTACTTACGCACGAAACTAACGCGTTAAGTTACAAATTTCAGGAAAAAAGTAATTAGAGTACTCTAAGGCGTTACTTTGTAACGCGTTACCCACAACACTGGTTAACAGAAGACAGATGTGCTGCAGAGGGCCTAACACTAACCAGCCATTCCAAGGTTTTTTGCCTCTGACTTGTGCTGCTTGTTGTCAACACAGCTTTCAGTGGTCTAAAGACAACGGGCAGCCTCTACCTTTTTACACACACTATCTGCAAAGCAGCACATTCTCATAAACTTCTTCCAATAAACATGCGGTCGCTGCTTTATGAGGTCGCAATTGATGCTAAAAACAGACTAGAGCTGCGACAATAGAGCTCTGAGCAGGTTGTGATTAAGTGTCAGGGCACATTTGGTTGTCAAAAAGCGTCATTTTAACAAACATCTGTGGTAAAGTTGGAGTATGAAAAAGCTCAGCTCACACTTCATCTGATGAAGGCTTTTATTATTTTGTCTGATTTAGACAGATGCTGGAGATCCCACACTGCAGCAAGTAAATACGCCTTGTGTAACAAGCATCCAACCAAACGCATTAATTCTGTTTGTAAAAAAATTGGAAGTTTTTGAGGTATACGCCATTTTGGTCTGAAGTTCAGTTTAGAGTGACACCCCAAAATCTATCGAAGCTTTTGAAATGGTTGCCACCAATAGCAGATTTTTCTCATTCACACCTTCCTTAATCTCATATCCAATGGTCCTTTGTAGGGGAGTGGAGTGTTTAGGGTAGTTTGGACGATTTTGGACTGAGAGCAAAGACTAGTAAGGCTGGCACAGGTTATTAGGGAAGGGTTCAAAGAGGTTTTGTTTAAAGGGGTGTCTTTTAGGCTGCTTGCACACTTGGTTTGATTGCTTGTTCTGAACCTGAGTTTGATTCCATTCCCCTCCTCTTGCCTCCACTGGTCTCTTTTCATCTTGTACTATTTGGTTTTAAGTAGTATGTGTAGTAGTGCTGCACAATACATTATTTCAGCATCGACATTGCGATGTGCGCGTGAGCAATAGTCAGATCACAGAGGTGCGATGCAGGGAAAAACATATACATTTTTGTGTTTGATTCAAAAGAAGAAAAAAAAACCTGCACAATTTTTGACTGATATAAAGTATTAATTCTTTTTTTATTTTTTTTAAGTATTTACAAAGCACACATTTGTTGCTTCACATTTTTGACATGCAGTCTCTGTGTGCGCATGATGGTTTGGTTGCAAAAAGAAACGCATCGTCAGTTTTATGGAAATATTCTGGCTACAGAAATAATGATGTTGACCAAAAACAGGAACTTTGTTGGGAGTGCCTTGCATTTGCTGCAACAACATGCAGAAACACGACTAATTTGTTTGATCATTTAAGTCGGCACCACAAAGCTCTATATGAGGAGTGCAAAGCCAAATCGAATTGCTGTCCAAAGCAAAATGAAAAATAAAAAAAAATTAAATAAAAACTATTGGATGCATATGCCACTGTTACACCATTTTAGAAAGGTTTCCAAGCAGCAGAAAGATATCACTGATGCGATAACATTTCACCTCGCGTAAGACAGGGTACAGGGTTTTACAAACATGATCGGTCACCTTGACAAATGTTACGTTATACCATCACAAACGTATATTTTTCTCAAGTTGCCATCCCAGAGCTGTAAGACAAATGCAAGGCACCAGTGGAAACTGAGCGATCATGCATTTTAACTACTGTTTCCATTACTATGCCATGACTTGACATGAAATAATAAACATTTTCCTAAGTTCAGTAACTTATCATTAAAGTTAGTTTATAAGCAGTTTATTAAGGCAAAAACTATTCAACAATATGTCCCTATATCTGGGTTTGATGAGGTAAAGGAGTTAGAGCTACACTCACAATATATATTATAATTCACAAATTATATTCTTGGAGATTAAATGGGTTAGTTTAGCTCTTTTGAAGGAAGCATGTAGAAACCAAACATATATGTAAAGATCTGTAAATGATCAGTTAACGATAAAAGTATCATGAGCAATTTGTGCCGCGCTACAGGTATCAGCAAGAAACTGGTGGGTACCTTTTCTCACAACTGGAAGCCAGCGGTGCTCTTGGAAAAACCCAGAAGGATCTAAATTTACAGACACATTCACTCGTATCTGATTGCCAAACAAGATGGGGTTCCAGACAGATGATGATCAACAGGATTTTAGAGCAGCAGAGGGCTTTAAGTCAGGTCCTGTCTGAGGACAAGGCAGCGAGGCATCCGATTCCAGCCTGGCAAGATATAGATGTCCTGGAATCTGTCAGCAAGACACTGGACCCACTGCTGGATTTCACAGATGCACTCTCAGGAGAAGATTATGTTAGGGACTATATGAAGCCAGTTCTTCAACTCTTCAACACGTCAATGCTGCTGAGGCATGAGGAAGACACCGAAATGACTAAGACCTCGAAGAAGGGGACTTTGTACTACATCAATAAGAAATATAAAGATTCAAGTCTCAAGTCTGCAATGGTGGATATAAAACTTATAAGAATGAACAAATCAATCCATACAGAAGATTAAAAAGTCAAATTGGTGTTTTTGAATATTTGGTAACACTTTACAATAAGGTCCCATTAGTTAATGTTAGTTAGTGTATTAATTAACATGAACAAACAATGAATAAAACATTTATTACTGTATTTATTCCTCTTCGTTAATGTTAGTTAATGAAAATACAGTTATTCATTGTTAGTTCATGGTAATTCACAGTGCATTAACTAATGTTAAGAAGCACAACTTTTGATTTAAATAATGCATTAGTAAATGTTGAAATTAACATGAACTAAGACTTATAAATGCTGTAGAAGGATTGTTCTTGCTTAGTTCATGTTAACGAAAGTAGTTAACTAACATTAACGAATGGAACCTTATTCCAAAGTGTTACCCAATATTTAATGGAAGAAAATACAGTCGTTCATTGTTAGTTCATGTTAATTAAACTAATGTTAGATTTTAATAATGCATTAGTAAATGTTGAAATAACATTAACTTAGATCAATAAATGCTGTAGAATATTGTTTATTCTTAGTTCATTTCAACTAAAGTAGTTAACTAATTAACCTTGTAAAGTGTTAGTGGATATGTATGTTAAATATTAATATAGTTAGATATCATATAAAAGTTGGTGTGTTTTATTGGTGCAAATGAGTAGTGGTGATAACTGTTTTGTACAACATTTGCAACTGCTTTTTTATCACTTAATTATAAGCACCACTAAATTAAATTACATGGACTCCTAAACTGACATTTAGAAGTAGATGCAAAAAAATTGCAAAGCATTGAAAATAAAAATAAAGCTTTGTAAACACTTGCATTTTTATAATACTAAAAGTGTGTCCCATCAGGGAATGAAAAGTTCAACACAGACTTGTGTCTTCATGCTCACTTGAACACTTGGATCAAATACAGGAAATACATCATGGAAGTAATCAAGTGGTCAAGTGCAAAGACTGCAAATGTGGGTATTTGGACAAGGGGTGTGACTCTCCGGGACCAACGCTGGCGACTCCTGGTGTAGTAGTAGATCCCCAGCATCTACCCAAATCATCAATGCGACTTCTACAATGAGCAATATCAGTTAACAACTCAGGACACGAAGATGCCACACGGTTTCATTCTCCAAAGGCATTTTATTCTGAGACAATCTGCACAGAGAAAATTCTATTCCTAAAATGTGTCCATGCTATTGACAAAGCATCGGTAGCCAACCAGCAGAGTTCAGCTCCAACCCTAAACAAACACAGCTGAACCTAATAAAGGTGTTCAGGATTACTTGATGATAACGGACAGGTGTGTTGTAGTAGGGTTGGAACTGACAGAGGCAGGATGGTGGACCTCCAGGAGCAGGTTCGGCTTCCTCTGCAACAGAGGCTCACAGATGCAATTTAACATGGACTGTGTTCGTATTGACTGCTAATATTGCCAGGGTCCACATGAATCAAACCAGACCAATTTTCCAAGTAACTTAAGTTTGTGATTTGCTAGAACACACCACTGTTCAGAAGACCATTTTCACACCAGCCAAGTGAAGCAAAGACCAATATCAAACAGAAGTCCACATTGCAATTTCTAGTGCAGGGGTGTCCAGTCGTGCTCTTGGAGAGCAGTTGTCCTGTAGAGGTCAGGTATTCAAAATTTCCAGACAGGTGTGTTGAGGCAAGTTTGAGCTAAAGTCTGTAGGGCAATGTCCTTCCAGGAGGAGGATCAGAAACCACTGCTCTAGTGAGAAAGTCTGGGTCTGCAACTGTAACCTGATTAATGTTGTGTAAGGAATGGATTACATGATACTAAATGCAGCATTTAATGACAGAATGCAGTTACACTTCAATGCTTTTCATATACAGAAATGAAATTCTATTTTGTAAATACCTTCCACTGAGTGACGACATCCTTCTGGATTTGTGTTTCTGTGTATACAATGCATCAAAATGTAATTGCATTGAGATATTAAAGAAATCCCATTTTGTTTCCCATGGCCAGATTCAATTCTGAAGACTTTACAAACATTCCAAATATCCATAACAATACACTCATCATTTGAAGAATATACAGTATGTTGGCACAGGTGCCTTAAGAAAATTAGCATTAAAGCCATGTTTGTCTGTGATGTGAGAAAATACATAGAGCAGAAAGCTCCAGTGTTTAGATACATGACTGAATTATATCGAGGGATAAAGGCTGACCGCGGAGCTGGCATGAGCTTTCAGCAGAACAGCTTGCTGTGGTACGTTCCATGAAACCTCATCCGACATTCATTTGAAACCATCACTGGCCTATTTACACGGGGTGAACCGCTAAGCTTCACAGCTTCCAAATCTGACACTTTTATTTTTGCTTTCCCCAGCCCCTCCATCTCCCTGCTTTATGTCTCTTGCCCTATGCAAGACAAATGTTTGTGAAAGAGTGGCGGCACACGGTCTTACCAGAAATAGAGTTGACGGATGGGAGTGTGGTCTGGCACAACATGAAGTGATAGCCATTAAAAACCTCAGAGACTTCATGGCTCAATGGTGGAAGATGGTAGTGTGTGTGTGAGCGCATAAAGGAGTGTGATCTGTCAGACCTTGATAGAGACCCAATCCTGGGTTATGTCGTTCTTCTTCCTGGGCTCATGTGGCCCTCAATGTGCCTATATACAACACGGTGGTTGCTTTGCCAGACATGTCGCACCCATCACATTAGCTAAGCTGACTTACATGTTAAACATTGGCAGCAATTCTCAAAACTTTCATCTCGTCACACAAAAAGAGCCATTTGGAGTACAAGAGGAGATTGAGGACACTCCGGCAGGATGGAGCAACTTTGAGGCAAAGCAGTAAGGAGGTATGGGTGGTCCTGTTTAGCTTGTCAGGACTCCTTGTGAGGCTTCGACAGACTTTCCTCGAACTCTGCCACCCAAAAACAGGCACGGACTCTTAAGTGGTTTGTTTGATAAACAAATTGATTAGTCAAGATGAGTGAGCCTACAGCTGGTTGATATTTGCTCTCACTCTTTCTGGGAACGTCTTTCCCATGTTTCGAGTACTTTCAGAGGTATCAGCAATGATGCTCTGCCTGGCTGCAGCTGTTTGCACATTATACAGTGATTTTTATAGGGGTCAACTGAAATGATGATTGACGATTTGGATGATTTGTTGAAATAACTATAATTGGATTTGGGGCCTATAGCCCAATTTTGGCACTGAATGCATAATGTTGGAGATTGTCTGTTTGGCATCCGGTGACATTATGCACTCTGACTACATTGTATTCTTCTTTAAGCAACACAATTTTTCATTTTAGTATACACATATACCATATACCAAGTATACACATATACACATATACATATACATATACCAAGGTCTAACAATATACCATAGAGTACATTTTCCACTTTAGTAGCAACTCTAACCATTGTAAATTCAGTTGTACTATGACTTGTTGCCACGGGAGGCAAAAGGAGCTTAGAGCGCATTCATATCTTGGCTCCTCTTTCAAAAAGTGTTGATGTGTTTGGAGACCATACAAGAGAGAGATTTCTGTACAAGACCAGCGGCCAAAGAGATCTGAACCCCAGCTGCTGTGGTTCTTGCGTCCAAGGAGATCTCTCACTTTTGTTTCCACCATGAGCTCTTTAATGCACATGCATGCATACTCGTCTTTATGAATTCACCAGATTCTCTTCTCTCTGTTATAGTCATCAATGTGTCGGACAGCAAATGAACCAAAGCACTTATTTTGTCCTTCCACAGGAGACTTTCGGGCAATCACCTGAGACACATCCCTGGCCCAGTGCTCCAAGGCCTCTACAACCTCAAAGTCCTGTAAGTAATGAAAGACAGAAAGAGCGAGAGCGTTTTTGTTTCTGTTAAAGCTTCTATGGAAAATATAATTCAGAGTGATTCATTCCGAAAAATACTTTTGTTGCAGTGTCATTTACTGCAAAATTAGGAACAGAAACTCTGACAGGTGATGATTCAGGTTTTTGCTCTGTGGTGAATGGTCAGTGAGCTGTTCTTTATGTCTGGGTGTTTGCTGATGGTTTATTGACAGATTTTTATTTTATGGGCTGTCTTAAACCCATATGATGGAATGGAACAGGACAG
The DNA here is from genome assembly GCF_003368295.1 of Carassius auratus. Lineage (NCBI taxonomy): Eukaryota > Metazoa > Chordata > Actinopteri > Cypriniformes > Cyprinidae > Carassius > Carassius auratus. The sequence goes on along the minus strand of NW_020528000.1, from coordinate 920,202 downwards.
ACAAAGGCCAGGGATGGAACAACTTCATTCAGGCCAACATACATCTCAGAATTTCCACATAGGATTATATGCACCTTTCTATGTTTTCCTGGAAGATTTAGAAAATTACCCCAATATTGTCATTCAACAGCCCAGTGACTCTGATTTTTATTTTTTATTTTTATTTATTTGGTTACACACCTCAAGAAAATTGCCCTGCCACGTCAAATCCTTTTATTGACTCATAAAAAAAAAAAAAAAAAAAACTATCATATTCATTTCTTCATAATATACCTTTCCAGTAATTAAAAATAATTGAACACGTTTTCTTTAACTGTTGCTAGATTTACATTTTAGTAAGAAAATGACAACTATTTTAATTTAGTTCAGTTTAATATATGAATATGTTTTTAGTTTGTTTTGAAAACAAGATAATGCACATCATTGTCAGAGATCTTATTTCAGTGGCCAATGTAGACAAAAAGGGATTGGGTTGGGTCTAACAATAGTTACATATTTCTCTGTTTGCTTTATGTGCTCTATTATATCTTATTCAACAACCAAATTTGTCTGAGGCCCGAGTACCCGACCTTCTGATGTTTTATCTAATGTTCAGTTTTCAATGAATCAGAATCACGTGTAAATGCCAAAGAATATAAACAAAAACTTAAAACTGCAAGAAAAACATAACTAAAATATCACATATAAAAACATATATTAGTTAAAAATATGGCAATGCCATGCAAAACTAAAAGTACAGGGGGGAATGAATACATACTTTGTGGCAATCGAATGACAAAATAATTTAGGTTTGTTCACAGCATCATATCACGACTGCTAGACATTTTAAGTCTTGATGGCTATGGTGGAGCCGTGATTTCCTTGATAAGGCCATCCTGCCCACTAAAAGGTGTAATTATTCCTTCAAACATTAGCAATTCTCTGCTGCGTGGTCAGTGTCAGGAGTTTCATTTGATTGGACGTGATAAAGCTGTCTGCCTTGTAATTAAATCTCAACATCTGTGGCCGCGTGCTCTAACATTGGAATAATTTGCTTTGTTCAAAGATCTTAGTGTCATTGTTCTACCACTTCCTGTTTCTATGTTTTTTTAATTCAATGAGTCCTATGAGCATGACCTCAGTGGCCCACCCAGGCAGTTTCCCCCCTCATTCTGTTTTGTCTTGTTCAGTCTCTCTGCCCCTCCCATGTTCTGGTTTTGTCCACTGAAAAGTGCATCACACAGTACCTGAAATCATATCTCCTGACTGATCCGACAGGTAACCTCATCAGCAGTAAGCTGGACAACATTTTTTTCCCAAGAGCCATACTGACATGCTCTATTAATATCAACATGGCTTTATTGCTCAACCATACCACCCATCAAACATATATGGAACTGAGTAATGGAACATTTTTTAAAACATTTAATTAATACAAAGAGAGGGTCACCCGTTGCCACTGAGATAATATTGTTTTTATTATTCATTTTATTATAATCACATTGTGTTTCAAAATATTTATTATGTAATACTAACCAAAGCTAAATTAATTATATTTCTAATTTTAATTTACCGTATCTTTACAGGATGTTGCAGAATAACCAGTTAGAGAGATTGCCCAGTGAAGACCCGTGGGAATTACCCAATTTACTCTCTCTGTAAGTATCACATAGTTCAAGTTATCAAAAGCAAACTTGGGCTGTTAGAGATTTACATGAAACAATGGTGTACATTAAAGCAACATTGGATAGGTCGACCTGCCAAGTGTAGACCTCTTGCTTGTGACCACAGCTTTAAGCTTAACAGCTGGAATAAAATGGATTCACTTGATTCAGTGATTGGTCTCCTGTGAAATGTTATTCTACTTAGAAATGCTTCCATCATCCAAAAAAAGAAGTCTAAATTAGAAGGAAAAATGTTCATCCAGAAACATTTACATTATCATGAATTATGTATCAAATATAACATCATAAGCACAACATAAGCACAGTAACACAATAAATGATTTAGCACCCATCTATCAGATAAGCTCTCTAGCAGTAGGGTTATTTGGTCCACAATGCAATCTAGTCATGAGGTAACTCTTGGCATTTATCTCTAAAAGAGTTGATGCAGGAAAGCCAGTTATTTATATGCCTATTAGGACCATTAGGCCCTTCATTAAAGAACTCCCCACCAGGGAGGATCAAGTTTGCAATTTAGGACACACATGGTAGTGGTAAAACAGGTGTTCTTTGGCTGTATAATAGTGAGACCAAATATACTTTTTGTTGTGGATTTTCTTCTTTTTTAAACTCTTGGTCGTGAAAAAGATTCAAAACTCATAGTAGTTTTGGTGTGGTCTGTGCAATTCAGTGATCACATTTTGAAAATGTATTCAGTGAGTCTGGGTTTATACCTGTTCTCTGAGAGCTATTAGCTAAAGGCTAACTCACAACAGAGACTAATATGATATTCCAGAGGCCACTCTTCTTGATGAAGACAAAACATGACAACATCACATTTAATAACAGAATGGTGAAAAAGAGGGCTGTTGGCGCATCTGTAACCCATTAAGTAACCACCAGACACTTTGCAATGGCTCCTGAGTGAGCGCTGGGAGATTCAATGAGCTGTGAAGAGACACATTTTCCATCAGTTACTCTTCCCTCTTCCCTTATGTCCAACGTTTCCTTCCTAATCTGAATCACGCCCCCCTTCCTAACAGGCTCCCCATGAAAAGGTCAGAATCTAAATATTGTCTGGTATTTTGTCTGGCCTTGTCTATCTACTCCACTCACATCCACCCCTCCACTCCTTTCAATTATTCCCAATGCCAGTCAGAATCCCAGAGTGGATGCGCACACCCACTTTTTTCCCAAATGAATAATTCCACATAAATATCCATGTGCTCATTTCCTTCTACCTTTGTGAGGATGTTTTCATTAGAGTCATGGCATACAAATTTAATTATTTTGCCACCAACAGAGTTTTTTCCACATGGAAGTCATGCCTGGTTCCAGAAGAGGCTCCAGACGTGCATAGACTGTGTCCAGGCCCTCCCTGTAGTGAGGCAGATACTCTGGCATTCGTCCAGCCAACTTACGCTCACTTTCAATCCCCCATAACAAAGAATTTGTAGTGATTCGGCTAGGTGCTCTATCCTGAGTTCCCACAGGAGTAGAAAGGCATTTAGTTCTCAACAAACATGTAATTTAGGGTAATGATAAGATGGGGATCGGTTAATCACTTGGGGGGCTATAAGGTTTGAAGTCCACTGGCGCCCGATGTAGACAGAGAGAAGATGAGTTGGGGCAGGACAGAGGATTGGTGATGAAACTCATCTTTGTTTCTTTACTAGAGTTTAGGACTGTAGGCTATACTTGCTACACTCAGCACAGAGCATCCTTTGATGTCAAGACCAACCTTCCAGGATTTAGTCTATCAAAGAAAGATCTGATAAAGATCCAGTAAAAGCTGAGCAACAACACTCACCTTTCTTAAATCAGAGGCAATGCCATACCCCCTTGATCATATGATGCCTACAATAAAATTCCACACAAAAGAGACCGTAAAAGCAATGTTTGCACATGCCGTTTCAAGTCTTAAGAGTAATCATCAAGACATTGGTGCTAAACCTAGCAGAGTTGCAAAGCATGGAAATATAGCCTGAGAAGAAAGGGAGTTTTTCCAAGCCAAATGGCATTGTATTTTGGGTTCAAGATCCTCTTCTATCGATGCTCTTCATGCATTACCCTCAGGGTTGAGGAGGCCAGAGGGGACATGATGAGAGGCCAGTGTAAAATGAATGTGTGTGAAAGGTCATGGGGAAAAATGTAGGGGAAGTCCTTGCAGCTAACTCAATGTGCTCTGCTGCTATCATACATCATGACTCACTGATCACTGATGTTCAGCACACCCCTGATCCATTCAATCCTGGGGGCAACATTCATTAGATCAAAGGCTTAACTTTTTGACATAGGGAGGACATTCATCTTGGTCCTGGAGATGTCACTAGGGCACCACTTTTGTTCCAGAACTAAATGTACAGTACTTAAGAAATGACATGCAAGTTGTGCATTTTTATATACCTCGTGTTGAGATCCGATTGGTTTAGACCATAGAATGTGGTGTGCCATTTAGTCTTGCTAGTAGAACTTCCGCTTATGCTTCCATTTCCACAATTAGTTCTGGTACTATGAAAAAGTACCGGCAGTGCCAAAGGACCTAAGGTCTGAGAAAAACAACAGCCTTGCAAAGAAATTGGAGTGGTGGGGGGGGGGGGGGTGTTGGATTTGTGAAATAACACTTTCAATTATTTCTATCAACCTCCTGAAGGTTTTTTTTTATTTTTTTATCTTCAGCTCAGTTTCTTTGTTTAATTTCCAAAAATAAGAGAGAAAAACGGTTCAATAGCATTTTAAAGCCTTCCAGTCGGTGTGAAGCAACAATTGCTTGGTGGCTTTAATGAAATCAAGTCACCATGCCGCAAAGTCATCAAATTATCAATCGGTGCTTTATTACACCATATGAGTGCAAGGAAAATGGAAAGAGAAATGGCCAATTTTTAAAATGCCTTCATGTGGTTGGATCGAGAGTGGAATCTTTGCATCTGCAGCCCTTGTATGCCTGGTCTGTGATTGCACAACTTTTTACTTTATCCTCTGAAACACACTTGTTGTGATTTAGCACCCTCTCACCAAAAGCTTTAAATTAAAAAAATTAAAAACCCACAAAGCATAGCACTCCACCTGTGGGCTCCCAATGTTTCATCAAACATTCAGAGTGGCGACCATGCCAAAACTCTCATTAAACAAGTCCATGCTGGAGTAACTAAAGATAGCTTCATAAAACCCTTGCATATAAATCACTTGGGGGGGGAACTAAATCACTCAGATAGTGGTGCCAAACCTAACACCAGAACAACAAAAGATAGAAACAAAAAGGCAACAAAATTATCCTTTAATAGTGATATCGTCAAAGCAGAAATGTTGTGACCGCAGACCACAGCACAGTATCTCTTTCTGTTTATCCACATTTGGTGGCTCCTTTGTTCATCCTTTTTATGCACCTATGTAAGGTGTGGCAGTTTGATGAATGAAATGAAAGAGGTAAGATTCCATGACAGGACACTGCTTGGAAAAGGAGTCACTGACAGGGACACAAACACTGGGGACTGGAGTCCCACCAGGTCGGGCATCAGTGGAGAACATCAAGCATATGTTTATGGAGGGTGGGTAGTGTACAGTGTCTTGATAACACTTCCTTCAGCTAATCTCCTGCTAATTTGACAATCAATCAATGCACATATTTGAGGTTAAAGTTGAAACCACCTGGGATCCTGGTTTAACATGCCTGACTGCATTTTCTCCTAAATTTCTACTCCATACATAAACTGTCTACAAGAATAAAAGTCTGCTACTGTTCATTCTCATAAAAACAGGCGTCTGGATGCCAACCTGATTGTGGAGGTGCCAGCAAGGACCCTCTCGGGTATGAGGTCCCTGCGACACTTGTGGCTTGATGACAATGCCCTGACAGAGATCCCAGTAAGAGCCCTCAACGACCTCTCCTCGCTCCAGGCTATGACCCTTGCTCTAAACCGCATCACTCACATCCCAGACTATGCCTTCAGGAACCTATCCAACCTGGTTGTGCTGTAAGTATCTACTTTCACACAACAGGAATAATCCAAGTAGGAGGTGTTTCTGGGTCAACATGCCTAGTAGCTTACCGCAAAATTTATCCAGTCCCTTCAATCAGAAGAGAAATTAGGAATGTTCTTAAAGCCCCTAACCCCAACCTTAAACTTTACTCTAACTCTTAATCCAGGACCATGTTCTTTTTGACTAAGTGTGAGGACAGGAAACCAGGAAATAGGAAGTTGGAACACATGCCTTGGTTTGGCAGGACACCATAAGAATCTTAAACTAATTTAATTACAAAGCGGTGGAATGATAGTCTTGTTTATTTTTATATATCATCCTCCACTGGTTTACGTTTATTTGAAGCAATGGACAAGGCCAGGCAGGTGTCATTCCAAGGGTTGTTTATTATATTACTAATGATTGTTTTTATGTTTAGGCATCTTCATAACAACATGATACGGACCCTCGGACAGAACTGCTTTGAGGGACTGCACAGCCTCGAGACTCTGTAAGTAAGGTAGTCCCTTAATGAAAGATAAAAAACATGAAAGCATTTCCTGGTTTTAATCCAAACAAACCCTGATCTGTTATTTGATTTCGGTGTCCTTGCAGAATCATTATGGAAGGGGCTGCGTCTATAAATATAAATCAAAATTAGTAGCCAACTAGCCAGTCTCTACTTATGTTCAGTGGTTCAGCTTTGTATTAACTATAAACAGATCATTCTTTACAAAGTGCTTCCGCCGTTGAGATACGAACATATTAATTGCAGAACCTTGTTTTTCTAAAAACACTAACAACCTCTTATTAAAGTATGGCAGACTTTCAATAGAAACGATAATATCCTGACAATGACTTCAGTGTTGGGTGGTTTCTTTAGTGTTCTATTCAACTGTATATGTGTAAGCAGTGTGGAAACTATACAGTGATTTTAAGGGGACCTTCGGGGTTTTGGTTATCATCTGGCCGATGTTGGTATTACAAGCTACACAATACACTTCCCTTTGTCCCACAGCTACATATATTCATCATAAGGTCATTAAACTGAGTGGGAAATGTAATGATGGTCTGCATTTTACTTGATATTCTGCATCTAATAACATAATAAATTGTATATTTATATACGAGTATGAACAAATGAATGTAGTTAAAAAGTCATGATTTATGGCTACTGACTAAAATGTTCATATCATAGCTGAACAATAGCGCACATTCTCAGCTGGAATTCAGTCTAAATAACTTAAACGTTACTGAACATGGTAGACTTAATCAAATGTTAAATAAGCCCAAAATAAATACGCTAGAAATGCTAATACAATTCATGAGACATTTTGAAAGGGGCTTACGAACCAGAGACAATGCATATTTGTAATGTAATGTATGAAAGACTAATGTATGTAATGAGCATGCTATGAAAGTTCGGCTTTGAAGGAATAAGCATATGCTGAAGTCATGGTGGTCTCCAGAACACCGAGAGGTTCACACCTGCTTTTTAACAGCCTGCTGAAGTGCTAAAAATGACGATTTCCTGATTACCAGAAGGATTTCAACCTTGAGAATTGTACACACTGAACTGAACTCTTCATTTGACAGCAATGGCTGAGAAACTCCTGTTACAATTGTGTGGCTTGATAAATTTGTCTTTTGGAAGAAGATTTGAAGTAAAATAGAGAACATGGAGAACATTTTTGTCACACTAGTTTTAAGCTTTTGAAATTTGTACAAGGTAGAGTGATAGAAAATTAGTTACGATACAGAAGGAAAGGGATTCTCAATCAGGATGTGCCAAAGCAAGTTTCTTGCTTTGTTAAATAAGAAAAAAATATTCTACTAAAATATATTACATATAATAGAATAATAATTTAACAAAATATTTCAATATGACTTCTAAAAATATATATCTGTCTGAGGGGAGTACGCAATCAAAATAAACTTTGAAAAACATTTATTTAAGGGATAAAGTTTGAGTCCTATATACATTAAATGTATAGTAAACATGTATAGTATGTATAGTATAGTAAAACATTAATAAGTAATTTATTAGTACTTAGCATAAAGTATAAAGCTTGTATGCAGTACAATTAAAATACCACACTAATGAAAAAAAGCTCCCAGAGATTGTAATATGCATTCATGTTGCGTATTGAATGACATATTAATTACCATTAAAATGATGGCTAAGCAAGAATCTAATCTTCCTCAAGCAAATATTCTTATATGTAACATGACACACCAGCTGTCTCAGGTCAGCTGCACGTGTGTTTGGGAATTGATGTGCTTCCTGAAACAACAGAGGGAAACATATTTGCCTTCTTCAGGAGGTCTCCGACATCTTTTCGTGGGACAGTGAACATCTTTTTATCGATGCTACTATAATCCCCATCACTGTAATTATCTCTGAAAACGCATTCGCAACCATCAGACAAAGTGGCCACCGCAGTGTTGTTTTGTTATGATGCCTGCTGATTTAGCTTTCAAACAAACTTCTGCGTGGTTTGACGAATTGTAAATCGAGGAAACTGACAGCTCCCATTCTAAACAATGAGGTCTTCCCAGGAAATGAAAGGCATTCCTTTTCTCTGCCATATCAAAGTAATGTCTCCAAACAAGACTGACGGATGTTCTAAACAAAACCAGGATGTAGACATGGCAGAACCACATGGCACGGCTCGCCCACAGCAGCGTGTTCCCAGTCTCGAATATGCAGCCCAATTTATATGCTGCAAGTGTGAGTGGATTTCCACGCAGTGTTTGATGGAAATTGCTTAAACACTTACATCACTTATTAGAAGTGAGCAATCTAACTGTTCATTCACATTCATATAATCTAAATTGCTCATGTTGTTTAATAGTGCTGCGTTTCAAAATAAAGATTCTTTATTGGCACCGACGGCTCCATGCAACCTTCATAGTGGAAATAGGTGCTTTGAACTATTAGTTTTCTTTTTTTTTTTTTCTTTTTTTTTACTTTATGAAACAACCGTTCTTTTAAGAATTGTTCACTGAAAGGTTCTTCGGGGAACAATATTTTATTTTTATTTTTTTATGGCATCTGGGTGAAATCCCCCTTTTGGAAACCTTTATTTTTAAGAGTGTAGAAGTAAGCCCTTCAACCAATGGCACAAGTTTGGGGCGAGGCTATCTTTGTGTTGGACTATGTTTGAAAATGCATTATTTTTGCAGTTTTGTTGGCAACACTAATGGTGCAGGAATGACTTTAGCTTTTAGCGAATTTGTCATATGTCAACAATCTCTTTAAACAGTTTTTCTTTTTACCTCAAACTTACGCCAAGTTCAGTTCACTTTAACACTCTTGTGCAAACCAGACACACTCATGCACATATAGACACACACACGTACACTCACACACACATTGGTATTAAGCAAGTGCTTCGCCCATTCTGGATGGCAGCCAATGCAGGTCCACCCTTATTCAACAAGCACACTTCAAACGCGCTGGCCACCTGCCAGAAACGTTTTTCCCCTTAAAAAAAGATAATAAAGACTAAAATATATAAACATTTGAACTTTTTTGAAAGCATACACTTAACACAAAGGGCTAAGACATATAATTATGGGTATGAAGAGACACATTCAGTGTTGGGTTTTGTAACTGTGGGGAGCGGATGATATGACTAAGACCTGGGCCTTCAGCAGGAGATACAGGGCCAAAGGCACATATTAATGCTGTCCAGTCGCCTTAACTTGGCAAAAGAGAGGGTTTGTGAAAAAAAAAAAAAAATTGTTTAATTATAGGATTTTTCCAATAATTATTCTCTGAAAAACTCCAAAAGAATTGGAGATGAAAAGGAACGTTGAGATCCAAGGAAAACAACATGCAAACTATGGCCATAAACACATTGTTCTTGCACCTGCGTGTAAAGGCCACTCGCCCTTAGCAACCGCCCATGTTTTGGTTCAAGCACGGTTTTTGGACGCAGGTTTCCTAGAAGGCTAATGAAATGCATACAACAAAAATAATGTATGCAGAGGCGAGGTCAAGTCACATTAGATTAGCTTAGAACAGCTGTCTTGGTCTCCAAGGAACGACCAACATGGAAAACCCACAAAGTCACTGAGGGGGATTTTGACTGATTGGAACCACAGTTCTTAAGTGTTTGCTTATATTACAGACACATAGAATGAAAGATTAAATTAAAATGTCAAAACAGTTGGGCTAATATGTGACAAGACAGCTAATTGATGTTTGAAAGGCCTTATGCAAGACGCAACATAAAATAATACACATAGCTATGCTTCTCAAGTCATAAAAGTTGTGTAAATCTTTTCATAAGATCTTTTCTCTAAGCTTGTGTTTCTCAGTGTTCCCCTGCTCTTATGGTTGGTCTGCTTTCTCTAGGGAATTGAACTTCAATGACCTTCAGGAGTTCCCCGTGGGCATTCGTACACTCGCCAAGCTTCAGGAACTGTAAGTAACCGAGACTAACTTACCCAGCATACATGCGTCAGTGTGCTTCCTTTAAAGTGGACCGCTTGGCCTGGCCTCGTGCTCCTTGTAAATCCCGCTTAGTCCCTAGAATGTGGTTCTCAAGCACAAGTCTCCTGAAAAAAAGCAGATGCTTGGGAGATGAGTGTTTAAGTCCTTCCTTCTCAAGTATCCTAAAGTGTTTTTTTTGCCTGCGGGACAGCCTCCTGTCAGGTGTTTCTGTAAGATACAAAAGATGTTTACATGGGCGAATGTGAATTGACGCAACCAAATGGCTCACACGTGTGCTTATGGAAGAGTTTGAGATACAATTCAACTGTACTGTTGATTGTCCAAGGTGATAAATTCATGTTCAGCACCCAAAAAGGCACCCTTATAACCTTGTTTATTTTACACGCGTAATTATTTTAGACTGTTTAGAATTTTCAGATTACAATTGGCTGGCAACGTGTGTGCCATAAATTAACTTTAGCATGTTATATTCACGGTGACGGCAGATGATGATGAATTATAAGCTGTTTCAGTAGTTGAATTCGCGGCCACTCCTAATAGCACATCAGCGCTACAATTTATAGCATATACGGAACAGATGCAGTTAGCAAAAGCACTCTGCAAAGCTGGTCTTGATCGCTGGATTTCTTCATCCCATAGTGGATTGTGTTCAAATGTGCAGATGGCCGTATTCTCACTCTCTGTGCGTCTTACAGGGGGTTCCATAACAACAACATTGAGGCCATTCCCGAGAGAGCATTTGTGGGGAACCCACTTCTGCAGACCATGTGAGTATTACTGTCAGCATTAAATTCTTAAAATAATATTTTAAAATAACCATTTCCTACCTTATAATCGCTAAATGAAGTGTAACATTGTCAACCCTATTACCATAAGGTACAAGGAACAGTTATATCTCACAGTTATATAACAGTTATATTATATATTAAATTTTATTAACGAAGATTTCATTAGGATATGGCACCGTGTAATTTATTAATGCTTAAAAACATTCATTGCTAAAAGAATGTAAATATAGCCTTGTCAAAACTGAACAGTAGTTTTGAATGAATTTTCTGATTTCCAAAAAAAAGATGTATTTTTCTTCTCTTTTCAGTAATTTCTACGAAAATCCTATTCAGTTTGTTGGCAGATCAGCATTTCAGTTCTTGCCAAAGTTACACACACTGTAAGTACAAGTCTAGCAGTTTGGCTTCCGATAACGCATCTCTAAAGTACCAATTGGCAAATGTGTATAATTTCCATTTCATCATCACCTTCAATCTGATGAATACTGTAATCTTGCTCGCCTCTTGGCATCACATCTCTCATAAGTAAACATTAAACTAGTAATTTGTCTCCAAAAAACAGCATGATTCAATTATAACCTTATAAATGCCAAAATATGAGATTTAGCATTCCATAAAACTAATAAAAAGTCATTTATCTCTCTGCAATTACACAGATCTGTTCATCCTCCATTATTTTGATATGAACTCTACTGGCTTCCGTTGTTGACTTTGGGTAGTGTTACGAGTGTTATTTTGAATCAAATGGAATAATATTGCCTCTAGATGATGGAGAGCTAAGTGTGTACGGTCCCAGTAGACATCCCTGTGGTTTTGCTGGATGACATCTTCATAAGCAGAACAAGCCTCACTAATGAGTTACCTAATCTCGTTTTAGCTCTTTGAACGGGGCCACTGAGATCCGAGAGTTTCCCGATTTGAAAGGAACCAGCAGCCTGCAAGTTCTGTGAGTCTGAGATCAAATGTCCCCATTTCACGCAGGATCAGTTTCACTTAAGAGACTTCCAGAAGTTCTTCCCACCGTTGAGGACAAAGGAATAACCGTTGACAAAATAGAGATGCTTTTACTGATCTCTCACCGTGTCAGCGAGTCTTGTACAAGGTTAAAAAAGATGCACAGGCATACTTATGTTTACTGTTGAATGATCAGTTAGTACGAGTCCTGGAATTGAATTACTGATACTAAAAGCACAGAGAATTAAACCGTTCATTAGAGTTTAGAGTTAGTGGGGAAGGGTTTTCAAATGGGTTTTGGTCTCACCCAATTCTCAAGCCACTGTTAAGGGCTGGGTGGGATGCTCAAAGTAAGCAAAATTTTGTTTCCATTAAAACAAAAATGTAATGTATTTTGAGAGTCTTTAATTTTGTATTTACATTAGCAAACCTTGTTTTTTTAAAGTCATTTATTGCAGTGCATGCACATTGATTTAATGACCTGTTTTCCCTTCACTGTTTCTGTCTGCTGTTTGGCACGCACACATTCAGTGTAAACCCTCCTCTTTGATTTTCTCTCAGTACGCTGACCCGAGCTGGACTAACCGGCCTGCCATTTGATCTCTGCCACCTGCTGCCTAAATTAAGAGTGCTGTGAGTTTCCAAACACAAATATGCACCTGCAACACACAAACACATTCCAAAGCTCATCTCTAAACGATTCCTAAAGATCCGAGCTGGCAAAGGGAGTTCAAATTCACCGTGAGGTATTATAATGTAGCCAAACAAAGAAACTCCTCTTTTAACATGAACTTCAAAACATCAGGAGGTGGATATTTAGCCAACTTTACTAAGAGAACAATGTGATCATTTCTTATCAGTTGTGCCATGCTTCTGAAACAATTTGAAATTTTATTTGATTCATTTTTAGATCATTTAGAAATTTTACCTTTTGCTTTGCCTTTATGCTCTCAGTTTAGAGAAACCACTTCTAGGTGGACGTTTTCAGTTAGAGAAAGCCCTGTAGGACGAGTGAAACTTTATGTAACTTAAGTGGAGAATTAGACCTCTGGGGAAAGTAGCTGCTTAACATGCCCTTCTCTTTCTATATATCTACATATTCTCTCTCCAAGGTTTCTTCTTGTATAAACACTTTAATAAACTAATTAGATAAAAATAAACACTTAAAAAACTCTAAAATAATTGCAAATAATTAGGAGGGGAAATTGTAATGTAATTATAAATATAATTAAGTAATCTATCGATCCATTATTTGTTGTTGTTGTTCATGTCAAAAACAGTATAAGGGAGAGATGACACATATGTAGAAGCATGGGAGAATTGTAGATCATAATTTGAGCTAAAGATGCAAAATCATACCAGATTTTTTAACATGTTAGTGTTACATCTTGACAAACAGTTTGGTAATTTTACATTCAGATAGACTCTTTGAGGACTGACTTGGCTCAGTGGGACTTAATCAGTGAGGCTCACTGATTAAGTCTATAATTTATCTGTGTAATGATCAGTATGTGAAAAATGTTTACACTATAAACCGGCGTAGAAGAGGAAGTATTCTAAGAGGATGTTTACACAACACCATTTCCAGCCAAAACCGGAACTTGTCGGAAATCTCATGCTATCATTTGGGGGCCTGAGAATGCAAACTTTTTTCAAACGATACAGTTATCATCTCTTCGTAAACTGCGAAAACACGAATTAGTGAAAACATTGATGTCATGCCATCTGTATGCAAAACTTTTTTTAAGAATATGCAAAGAAAATAATTTTTTTAGTATATCGTTGTCATGGTAACGTACCCTTACAACAAAATTCATTATACACTTTGCATATTTCCGCATTTTTTTTTCATGCTTCAGATAAAGAAGTCTTATCTGGTTGAGAATGTTTTATGCAGTCTTTACAGACAGTCCTAATCTACATGTGTTTGTTTTCAGGGAGCTGTCGCACAATGCCATCGAAGAGCTGCCGAGTTTCTACCGCTGTGCCTCTCTTCAGGAGATGTGAGTTCAGGCGTCTCTCTCTCTCTCTCTTTCTCTATAGAGTAATATCACCTAACATATCTATGATATCTCTAAGAGCCCTAAATAACCCACATAGTACTTGACAAATGACAGTCATTACTGTAGCAATCCATCAATGTCCACATTTGGGAAGATTTCAAGTATGTTCATGGTTGCCATGTATGATGTCTGCCATAGTGTATGTATGTGTGAGGTGGTAATACCAGTTTTTTGTTTTGTTTTGACTCGGCAGAGGCCTGCAGCACAATCTGATCAAACAGATTGAAAAGAACACATTCCAACAGCTCAGCTCTCTGCGCTCACTGTGAGTACTCTACACATGCCCCTCTTCTGCCGGCTGTAAGCGTTACACCCAAAATTTGGCAGTTTTCAAATTTAATGGACATTTTCATTTAAAATCATATTTGCAGAACAGTTTGAGTGAACAATTTAATTATGTATGTGTGTGTGTGTGAGAGAGAGAGAGAGAGAGAGAGAGAGAGAGAGAATCACATGCTAAAATTGTAAATAATCATTATTGTTATATGAATTTAAGAGCAAGATTGTTTTCAGATGTCAAATCCTGAGAATAATAAAAACGTTCATATTGGCTGCCAAGATTTTGAAGAAAAAAAAAAACAATTCAGACAAAAGAAAAGATGACAGATGTACAGATGAGCAAATGAAATCTCATTACAGGGATCTAAGCTGGAACAGGATCAGCACTACCCACCCTGATGCCTTTTCCTCTCTTCAGTCGCTCATTAAACTGTGAGTACAATGAATGCCAATCAGTGCCAGTGCATGAAGATAAAGATCACACACTCAGAGTCTAGATGTCTGTGTTGTTGTACAAAGACCGTTATTTAACTGACTTGGCACAACCATACCATTTGCACAAACACGGAGGTTCCATGATGCACATTTTGGAGTTTCTGTCATCTATGCAATTCTTTGTTTGGCTCAAAGTGTAAAGATTGTGGCTGTGATCACGGTTAAACGCTCTGCACAGCAGGTGAAGATGTGCATCGTCAGTCACAGGTAGTTAAATGCAAGCAGCATTAAGTTAAGAATGTGATGAATGAAAAAGGAAGAGTGATAAAGAGTGACAGAGTGTGGCTGATAAATGTGTGCAGCGGTGAATGAGAATCATACTGCAACAGTTACAGACCTCTGGTTTTTCTTGTGCAAATTCACTAGCAAGCAATGTGCATGGAAAAGGCAAAAGACTGGTACAGAAGTCAAAACCAGCAATATTTCTTGACTGTTCTGGGCTCAATACAAGTACAGCTCCAACGACAGTGTCAACGGCATGCTGTTGACTACCACAGAAAATAATTTTGACTCATCCTTCAGTTGTAAAAACAAGCAACGATAGTTTTCTGCGTTAATAAACAGTATGCCACAGATGCTGTCGATAGAGCGTAACTTGTATTGAACCTGGAACATATAGAGTTGTATATAAACTGACATTCTAGTTTTCATCAGGGTTAAAAGTGCCAAAAAATGTTGGTTTAAATAAAACTTTCTCCAATCAACAAGTGCGGTTGGATTTACACTGCATTAAAATCCTTTAAAGGCCTTTTCATTGCAAAATACTGATATATAATTATTATAATATATGGTTCCTCTGGTATTAGGAAACCTCTGTGAACTTGAGGAGAACTGACATCATGCATCCACTAAAATCACTGACTCGTCGGCCAATTACAAGTAACTACAAAAATGTGATGGTTCAATGTGATGGTTGCCTTTTCAACCACAGCATGTATGATGGGGTATCAATTTCACTTTAATAGAGGCTAGATCCTCATGATTCTACAACCACGATTTCCGACAGAAAGTCCCCAAAGCACAATGTTAGCACATGATTAAAATTATGTGATGGTACGATATGGGACATTTTAAGTAGGTACTTCAAGAGTAGCTTCATCTGAAAGTGAATTATTTATATATTTATTTATTTTTAATTACACATGATGATCCATATGTATCTCCTGTCTCCATCCAGAGATCTCACTGGGAACCGATTGAGCAGTCTCTCGCTCACTGGACTAACAAGCCTCACTCATCTGAAACTGAAAGGAAACATGGCACTCTCACGTTCCTTCAGAGAGCAGGACTTCCCCAACATAAGGTACAATAGTAGAAACCAATAACCCCACAAAGTCAATCAACTCCGCCATCCCGCACAACAATGGGTTAGCTAGACTTAAAATAATTTCATGTTAAACCATTAAAGAAAATTCACAAGTGTTTGTGGTTATTGATTCCCACAACACAAATGCCTTGAATAGCTGAAAAACATATTCTTTTTCTACTTTGTTTTTCAGATAAACGTTCAACTGTTTATAGAATTGACAGTTTCAAGAAAATCTGTTGCCTAAGGAACATTCTGTTCACTGGTACAAGTAGACGGTTTCTGTTTGAGTTTACTAGAATATCTGGCTCAATGCAAGACCATCTGACAGGCAGAAAGATTATTTCAAGAATTCACAATACAGAGAGGCTGTTATAAATATCCAGTCTCGATTCGTCAGCAGCTCAGGGCTTTGGAGACGCTCCAAAACGTCAGTCTTTAGTACTTGGGTGATTTGATTAGCACCTCAAAAAATGGGAGGTTTCAAGTATTACCATTTCCCAAAACAAAACTGATTAAACAAAAGCAAATGAAAGAGAATCAGTTTTAACTGTGACCAAAATATATATCAAAAGTCCTTGTGGTTAGATGTACTCCATTGCTTATTTACTTCATGCATCATTTGCAGATTGATGAATCATTCTAACTCTTATTTTCTTTTTTATTAAATGGGATCTTTTATACTTTTATATCTTTTACCTTTTATATTTCCTCAAACTGATGCAGTATGTACTTGTTGTTGATATACTGTAAACATAAAATATGTGGTATAAAGATATTTGCAGAAAATAATTATTTTGGTTTTGGTTTTATACATTGTGTCACTGTTGTTGAAACAGGGTTATCGAGATGCCATATGCCTATCAGTGCTGTGTTTTTGGAGCCTGTAAAAGCTACAAAGCAGTCAGCCAATGGGAAGGACAGATGGGCAGTGAAGAGGAAGACCTCCAGAAGAAAGCTCAGTCCCTGTTCCCCATTCACACTGACAGCAACTGTAAGTCCTGCAAACTTCACTAGGCCATATCATAGATCAGGACAACATTATTCAACTTTTTTGTAACTATGCTTTTAACTTACCAATGATAAAACATGGCATTCTTTGAAGTACACCTACCT
The DNA here is from genome assembly GCF_003368295.1 of Carassius auratus. Classification (NCBI taxonomy): domain Eukaryota; kingdom Metazoa; phylum Chordata; class Actinopteri; order Cypriniformes; family Cyprinidae; genus Carassius; species Carassius auratus. Next base: position 903,136 of record NW_020528000.1, on the reverse strand, counting down.
ATCAAAGGATGACCAATGGTCTAGAGTTTAACTCCAAGCCCAATTAAATACAACTGAACTAACTAATCAAGCTCTTGCTCAGCATATTAGAAACTTCAAGGCAAGTGTGCTGAGGCAAGCTGGAGATAAACTCTGAAGGGCAGTGGCCCTCTAAAGCTAAGATTGGACACCCCTGGTCCAAACATTGGACAGATGGTTTACCTTAGAGTACCAAATAATTCAGGGGATCTCAACCCTGACAGTCCACCTTCCTACAGAGTTTAGCTCCAACCTTGACCAAACGCACCTCAACTTTCTTGTAATCCTAAAAAGCTTGATTAACCGGTTTGAATAGGTTGAAATTATTGGGGCAAGTTTCTAAGTCACTCAAGTTTGTGCACTAAACCTTTTATCAGAGTTCCTGTAGCCAAAAATGAAAACATTGACCCTACACAAACGCATCCATCATATAAAAGGAGCATAAAAGCACCACTTGTAGTGGTTTTCCACACTGTGTGTTTGTGTCTATTTTTATCTGCTCTGTTCTATCTGCCAGTCTCTTCATCTTTAATTAGCACAGTAGAAACATGTCAGGGCCTTTACAGTAACCGCAGGTATTTGACAGATGAAATAATGCATTCCTTGATGTGATCTGATCAGGTTTCAGACTTGAAAGGAGCTCTCCGTAATTACACTCAATGGGAAATTAGATAAACATTAACAATTCATGGTCCAAAACATACCATTTGGCTTATCGGAAAATAACAAAACCAGAATGCGATCAAAGCCAGATGATTGATTGCACACTGAAGTTGAAATGGAAAGTTGCAACTGAGATGTGAAAGGTGTTGAGTGGCGCTAAAGCCTTTAGATAAATTAATCCGTTCCAGCAGACTAGATGTCCATAACATGGTGATTCGTCTTCTGTCAGACTGAGTGCATCATGTCATCTTGAAGAACACTGAAGACTGATTCATCGTACTGGTGTATAGGAACAAACCAAAGGTGTTTCATGCTTGTCATGTGTTCACTTGCAGATGACCTTGACTTAGAGGAATTCCAGTTAGCTATTGAAGAGTCCAAACTGCAAACCAGCATACAGTGTACCCCCATCCCAGGTAAATTCAATCAAGCAGATCTGAACTCAAGGTCATACATGTGCAATCAAGACTGTAAAGGCCTGTTCACATCAAGTACAAAACGATGCATGCTCCTCCAAATCCACTAACACTTCACTTTAGCGTTATTTTATAATGCTCTGATGATTTTTGGGACTGAAACCATTTAGTACTCTCCAGTATCTTACATGTTCTGAAAAAGTTCACAAAAAAAAGTGTCCTTCATTTGCACAAATTAAAACTTTGTTAAAATTATTTTGTAGCCTATAACATTTTGTTGTGCATTGTCCTTACTAAAATTCGGTCTTGGTGTGAATAGGCCTCAAGTTGATGTGTTCTTTCCGCTTAAATTCTGTTTTATCATTTCACCCCTTCAGGTCCATTTAAACCATGTGATAACCTGTTTGACAGTTGGGTGGTCCGGCTTGGCATGTGGCTCATCTCTTTGGTCTCGCTGATGGGAAACAGCTTTCTCCTCATCACGGTCTTTGCATCCCCCAGCTATCTCTCCCCTGTTAAGTTCATCATCGGCACCATCAGTGGTGCCAACCTGCTTACAGGCCTGTGTACCGGCACCCTGGCATTGGTTGATGCCCGGACATTTGGAGAGTTTGCCCTGCACGGCGCTCAATGGGAAATGGGTGCAGGCTGCCAAGCGACAGGCTTTCTTTCAGTTCTAGCCTCGGAGGGCTCCATACTCTTCCTGACCTTGGCTGCAGTGCAGTGCAGCGTGTCCGTGTCGTGCGCTCGAGCCTATGGAAAGTCACCTTCGCTTGGAAGTGTGCGAGCTGCCGCAGTGGCGTGCTTGGCACTTTCGTTGGCAGTCGCCGCTTTGCCGCTAATTGGGGTCGGGGAGTACGGGGCAACCCCGCTCTGCATGCCATCACCACTGCCGGACGGCGAACCTTCCACGTTGGGGTTCATGGTCGCTCTGATAATGATGAACTCCCTGTGTTTCCTGGTGATCACCGGAACTTATATCAAACTGTACTTGGACCTGATGAAGGGCGAGTTTGACAGCATCTGGGATTGCGCCATGATCAAGCACGTAGCCTGGCTCATCTTCACCAACTGCCTTCTCTACTGCCCCGTGGCCTTCCTCACCTTCTCCTCCCTTCTGGGACTCTTTCCTGTGAGCGAGGAAGTTGTCAAATCCGTCGTCCTGGTGCTTCTGCCTCTTCCTTCATGCATCAACCCCTTGCTCTACCTCCTTTTCAATCCGCACTTCCGTGAAGATGCACGCCTGCTTTTGAGCAGAGCTCACCTCCATCATGACCGCAACATGGATTCCTTTGTCTCTGTTGACACGGAGAAAAGCTCGTATGACTCCACCCAAGCCTTGGTGTCTATTCCCCCTGAAGCAGATGCAGGGTTCAAGAGTTCATCGACACCAAACTCCGAGACAGTTGCCCGTTTTTCTAGCCCACCCTCAGTGCCTCTTATCCCATGCCAGATGCAGATGAACCCCTCAACAGAGAGGGATAATGTTGCAGAAAACCTGGTCAGGTCAACAGCAGGACTCAAAGAGCAAGAGGACCTCAGGAGCAGTGGACTGGACACTCATAATGGAAGCTCCCTCTCTGGAGTCTACTACTCCATGCATCTCTCAACTCATTTTTAATTCTTCTCTTAAACTGTTTAAGGACCCTTTTAGCACTAGTCATGAGCCCAAATATGAACTGACCCATAAAAACCTTCAGAGCTAGTGAACAATGAACTATTTGGGACTATATATAACCATAATGTCCCAACTGCTACGGCATTCTTAAAGAAAAGGAAAGAAAGCCTAAGCATCTTGTGGGCCCTTAAGTAATTTAAGCAACAATCTTAAAATATTCAAAAGCAAACCTCATTCAGTTTGTGTAACTTGTTTTGTAATGAGATTTAAAGGAATCTTCTGGGTTTAATATAATTTCCATCCATGGAATATTGATTTTCACAGAAAAAAATAATAATTATATATTTTGACTGTATTTAAACAAAAAGTCATGCATTATGTACATACAATGGACGTCTATGAAGCAGAGTACTGCACTGGCATAAAAATTGTAATTCACACTGCTTCTACAAGACCATAACAAAAAGACAAATCCAACGACAGAAATGTTGTTGGTTATGCAAAACCAGAAATCAATCCACCAACAGTGTGGTCTCACATCTCATGAGCATTGCATTTCATTCTTTTGAACATGGGACATTCCTTTAATTAGGATATATCACAGGGATGTACAAGGAGTTATGCATCTAAATATTTCAATGTGAAAAATGTCTTTACAAAATGTTCAATTCTTATGTACTCAAACTTTTATGCATTCATTTCCAAGTGTGTATATATCAAAGTATCTTTAATTATTTGCAAGTCATGACTTGCTTACTTTCCCCTAGTGAATTAATAATTAAAATAATAATAATAAAATCAAAAAAGGTAAATGCATATCATCAAATAATATTTAGTCTATTGAAAAACAATGACAAAAACCATATAAGCTAAAACGTATTGCCAGAAACATACTCTCTGCAAGTACTCAAAAGCCTTGGTCAACGCTCTGTAAGCTCCAGTTCATGATGTATATATTTAACATGCATTGTAGCAGTAAGAAACCTTGAGGGGTGACAGAGGTACCTTCAAGTGTTTGTTCCATTAATGGTAACAGGAAGCTGGCTATAAACATGTTAATAACTCATTTTAACTAACTGACTTCTTCAAACTGTTGCTCCACCATGACAGAAGTAAAAATGCACCATAGATGACATTAACCTAATTCATACCATAATCCATGAAAGTAACTCTGAGAATGCAAAACATGTAAAAAATGTTAAAATACAAACATTTTCAAATGTTTTGGTAATAATTTGCGATGCAACATGTTTCAGAATTAAACATTGCATTAAACTCAAGTTTGCATTACTAGAAGCATTTGCATTCATGTACTTGCATAGACTATGTTTGACCTTCACGCTATTTTTTTTTTTTTTTGTCAAGTCCACAGGATTAAGATATATTGAACATGTCGACGCTATGAACTGAAGATTAAGAAGAACTATGAGCGTTTTTATTGGGTTGTTATAAAGCTTGGTCAGGATCTTTTACAGTTTGTAAAGTAGGCTAGCTATTGTATTGTAAACTATAACTACCTCTGATCTAGCATGCTATACCTTTTTTTTCTTATTGATTTATATTCTTTTTATATTAAATGTATATTAAAATGTAATTTTTATATTGAAAATTTTAAGATCTTTGTACAACAGACACTTCTGGATGTAAATATTTTCATATTTCTGTATACATGTGACAAAGAATGATTTAATAAAGTTATTAGTTTCATAAATGCATGTCTTGAAGACTACTGAACAATTCAGGAAGATAAATGTGTAAAAATGTTCAAAGGTAAGCTACTTCTACATTTTCATCAACAACTAGCCCAAAACCCTGTCACAAAATAAACGGGATAAAATGAGATCAGCATCATTTAGATGTTCCAAGATTTTCTTGGGTTACTCTATAGTGCTTCCCGTGACTCTCTTGTTTTCATATTTTTATTAAGAAAAATCTTTTCATCTGTGTTAAATAACTATTGGCCGATGGGTAATTTACGTGATGGGAGGAACATAATCTGCAGCCTAGTTGAACCAAGAGGCTTCCAGCATATAAATTGTAGCCTACTGTTGCACTTTGTTGAAATGTTTTGAAGAATTTTTGGTTGCATAATGTTGCACAATTTCACTTCATTCTGCTCCACAATATGACTGTGCCATTCAAAGAACTTGGTCACCAACCATCTAGTTAATATCCTATCCCTTTGACAGACAGCATTTCTATGCACACAACAAAACAAACTTTAAGAACATGACTTATTAATTGCGTTAAGAAGAAGAAAAAGCAGCAGCAAACAAACACCAACAAATTAATTGCCCTAAACAAAACTAGTAAACAAAACAACAGACGAAATTAAAGTTAGTTCAGTTCACTTAAAACTTCAAGGTTTGGTTTAGCCTTAGAAGAACTGACAGAAAGGTGTTTGAAATTTCTGTGTAATCCATTCAGTTCTATTCAGTACAGAAATGCGCCCCTAAGCGAGGCATGGTCCAGTTATTGTGTTTTAATCCAGTGTAAAGTCATACAGTACAGGTAGAACTTCATGTTATTTTTAAAGTAGACTCAGGGTTTCAGATCTTGTGATGGTTTAGTTTCAATGTACACTTTCTTCTAGGCATGCTAACTGGGAATGAATTTCTAACAACAGATAGCAATAGCACAATTACATTTATGATTCTATAACTATACGAGAAGTATAATTAACATAAACATCTAGTTAAAAACAGTCAATGCGTAGTGTGGCTTCTGCTACTCCGACACACTTTGCTGGTGTTAAATAAGGAACCGTATGAGAATTTCACACAGCATACAAATGTAGGAAGTGATCATCCATTGATAGTTATAACAAAAACAGTAATAAGACATATTCTAATATTCTAAAGCCCCCACTGGGGTTATTTACCTACCCCAAATACCCAGCACAGTACCTAGCTATTTCTTAATATTACCATAACTATACTTTATATTCTGACAGTTGTATATGGTCTGTATAACTGTAGATCATTTTTATTATTTTATTTTATTGTTTTACTTGAAATAGTTTCTAAATCATTAATGGGTACAAAATCAAATGAAAAGGGTTAATTGCTTTATGGCAAAAACAAAAAACAAATGCACAGCTATCCACTGTCATTACAACTGCAAAATAATATTCACAATAGTGAATTCATTTTCAGACAATTCTCCAACTTTTGCTTACAACATTTATGGCAATGTCGCATAATTACTTCAGTGTCATTGTATTTTAAAGTGGTATACCCTTTAAAAGACTTTTATTCATAAAATACTATGTGTATTAAGAAAATTTAGGGAGATGCAAATGTAGTGTAATGTTAATATATATTTTATTACATTCATATCACCAACTGTATACAAGAAAAAAAAATTATTACCAAAGAAATAAATTGTATAATACTTAAAATCAGTCATTTGTAAAATACAGGCCTACTACATGCACACTTTCTTGGTGTGCTCTAAATTCTCCTGTGCACTAAGTGCCTCTCTCTTGTGCGCAGTTTTCTTATTTTTATTCTCGGGAGTCTTTTCTTCTGTCTCCACACAACCCTTTAAACACAAGAGAAGAGAAAGCGTGCAATCAGACTGAAGCAATGAAAGAACACTGGCTCCTCCTAGTGTTGGGGAGTGTGTAATGTCAGTGAATGAAAAGCTGGACTTTGTTATTGCTACAGTTTAAATATAAGACAGTCCTGAAAAGCACAAATCTTACCTTGTTCTTCTGAATTGCATGTTCAGCTGTCCATTTCTTTGCCTTTTCTAGATATAGTGGTTTGTTGTATTTAAATTCTGAGGACTGGAAAGTATGTGAGGAAAATTAATTTTCAAGAGGAATGCGTGAGCAATTTCTATGGAAGCTCGTTTCCGGCACTGAATAAAAAAGGTAATTGTGACTTTTTATTCCACAATTGTAAACTTATTTTTCCTCACAACTGAAAGTTTATATCTCGCAACTCCAACTTTCTTGCAATTGCTATAAATAAATAAATAAATAAATAAATAAATATTATTACGAGATATAAACTTGCAATTGTGAGATTTATTTTTTATTCAGTGATGGGCTTCCAACAGTCACGAGTGTAAAAAAGACACAAAATAAAATCATTGTTTGTACAAATGGCTAATCTTAAACCTAAATTAAACAACTGGTTCGGAAAATGTTATGAAGAGCTGTTCAAAGAAACAGATTTCAATTCCAAAAGTTCCACACTTAACCGTCAAAACTGGAGGGAACGCATCTAAAACTCACTATATCAGCCATGAGTGGGTCGTCAGGGTTGGGTTCGGCCATCAGTAACTGTATGGAGGTGAGCACTGTTGAAATATTGAGTGCTGGCCGCCAGGCTCCCTTTGAAACAAAACTATATTATCAACATCTGACAGTTGACTAGTTTACAATCACAGCATTAAGTTAATCACTACAATTCTCTTACTTCAAAACAAAAATAGAAACTGAAAAAAAAAAAAAAAATAATATTTGGAAAAATGTTTTCTAAAAAGATAGTTAATCCTATGTATTGATGTAGGATTGGGTTCAATTATTTGTATTTTTTCCAGCCTTTACCTTTGGTGGCAGCTTCAGCACGGCGCTCAATGGGAAATGTGTGCAGGCTGCCAAGCGACAGGCTTTCTTTCAGTTCTAGCCTCGGAGGGCTCCATACTCTTCCTGACCTTGGCTGCAGTGCAGTGCAGCGTGTCCGTGTCGTGCGCTCGAGCCTATGGAAAGTCACCTTCGCTTGGAAGTGTGCGAGCTGCCGCAGTGGCGTGCTTGGCACTTTCGTTGGCAGTCGCCGCTTTGCCGCTAATTGGGGTCGGGGAGTACGGGGCAACCCCGCTCTGCATGCCATCACCACTGCCGGACGGCGAACCTTCCACGTTGGGGTTCATGGTCGCTCTGATAATGATGAACTCCCTGTGTTTCCTGGTGATCACCGGAACTTACATCAAACTGTACTTGGACCTGATGAAGGGCGAGTTTGACAGCATCTGGGATTGCGCCATGATCAAGCACGTAGCCTGGCTCATCTTCACCAACTGCCTTCTCTACTGCCCCGTGGCCTTCCTCACCTTCTCCTCCCTTCTGGGACTCTTTCCTGTGAGCGAGGAAGTTGTCAAATCCGTCGTCCTGGTGCTTCTGCCTCTTCCTTCATGCATCAACCCCTTGCTCTACCTCCTTTTCAATCCGCACTTCCGTGAAGATGCACGCCTGCTTTTGAGCAGAGCTCACCTCCATCATGACCGCAACATGGATTCCTTTGTCTCTGTTGACACGGAGAAAAGCTCGTATGACTCCACCCAAGCCTTGGTGTCTATTCCCCCTGAAGCAGATGCAGGGTTCAAGAGTTCATCGACACCAAACTCCGAGACAGTTGCCCGTTTTTCTAGCCCACCCTCAGTGCCTCTTATCCCATGCCAGATGCAGATGAACCCCTCAACAGAGAGGGATAATGTTGCAGAAAACCTGGTCAGGTCAACAGCAGGACTCAAAGAGCAAGAGGACCTCAGGAGCAGTGGACTGGACACTCATAATGGAAGCTCCCTCTCTGGAGTCTACTACTCCATGCATCTCTCAACTCATTTTTAATTCTTCTCTTAAACTGTTTAAGGACCCTTTTAGCACTAGTCATGAGCCCAAATATGAACTGACCCATAAAAACCTTCAGAGCTAGTGAACAATGAACTATTTGGGACTATATATAACCATAATGTCCCAACTGCTACGGCATTCTTAAAGAAAAGGAAAGAAAGCCTAAGCATCTTGTGGGCCCTTAAGTAATTTAAGCAACAATCTTAAAATATTCAAAAGCAAACCTCATTCAGTTTGTGTAACTTGTTTTGTAATGAGATTTAAAGGAATCTTCTGGGTTTAATATAATTTCCATCCATGGAATATTGATTTTCACAGAAAAAAATAATAATTATATATTTTGACTGTATTTAAACAAAAAGTCATGCATTATGTACATACAATGGACGTCTATGAAGCAGAGTACTGCACTGGCATAAAAATTGTAATTCACACTGCTTCTACAAGACCATAACAAAAAGACAAATCCAACGACAGAAATGTTGTTGGTTATGCAAAACCAGAAATCAATCCACCAACAGTGTGGTCTCACATCTCATGAGCATTGCATTTCATTCTTTTGAACATGGGACATTCCTTTAATTAGGATATATCACAGGGATGTACAAGGAGTTATGCATCTAAATATTTCAATGTGAAAAATGTCTTTACAAAATGTTCAATTCTTATGTACTCAAACTTTTATGCATTCATTTCCAAGTGTGTATATATCAAAGTATCTTTAATTATTTGCAAGTCATGACTTGCTTACTTTCCCCTAGTGAATTAATAATTAAAATAATAATAATAAAATCAAAAAAGGTAAATGCATATCATCAAATAATATTTAGTCTATTGAAAAACAATGACAAAAACCATATAAGCTAAAACGTATTGCCAGAAACATACTCTCTGCAAGTACTCAAAAGCCTTGGTCAACGCTCTGTAAGCTCCAGTTCATGATGTATATATTTAACATGCATTGTAGCAGTAAGAAACCTTGAGGGGTGACAGAGGTACCTTCAAGTGTTTGTTCCATTAATGGTAACAGGAAGCTGGCTATAAACATGTTAATAACTCATTTTAACTAACTGACTTCTTCAAACTGTTGCTCCACCATGACAGAAGTAAAAATGCACCATAGATGACATTAACCTAATTCATACCATAATCCATGAAAGTAACTCTGAGAATGCAAAACATGTAAAAAATGTTAAAATACAAACATTTTCAAATGTTTTGGTAATAATTTGCGATGCAACATGTTTCAGAATTAAACATTGCATTAAACTCAAGTTTGCATTACTAGAAGCATTTGCATTCATGTACTTGCATAGACTATGTTTGACCTTCACGCTATTTTTTTTTTTTTTTTGTCAAGTCCACAGGATTAAGATATATTGAACATGTCGACGCTATGAACTGAAGATTAAGAAGAACTATGAGCGTTTTTATTGGGTTGTTATAAAGCTTGGTCAGGATCTTTTACAGTTTGTAAAGTAGGCTAGCTATTGTATTGTAAACTATAACTACCTCTGATCTAGCATGCTATACCTTTTTTTTTCTTATTGATTTATATTCTTTTTATATTAAATGTATATTAAAATGTAATTTTTATATTGAAAATTTTAAGATCTTTGTACAACAGACACTTCTGGATGTAAATATTTTCATATTTCTGTATACATGTGACAAAGAATGATTTAATAAAGTTATTAGTTTCATAAATGCATGTCTTGAAGACTACTGAACAATTCAGGAAGATAAATGTGTAAAAATGTTCAAAGGTAAGCTACTTCTACATTTTCATCAACAACTAGCCCAAAACCCTGTCACAAAATAAACGGGATAAAATGAGATCAGCATCATTTAGATGTTCCAAGATTTTCTTGGGTTACTCTATAGTGCTTCCCGTGACTCTCTTGTTTTCATATTTTTATTAAGAAAAATCTTTTCATCTGTGTTAAATAACTATTGGCCGATGGGTAATTTACGTGATGGGAGGAACATAATCTGCAGCCTAGTTGAACCAAGAGGCTTCCAGCATATAAATTGTAGCCTACTGTTGCACTTTGTTGAAATGTTTTGAAGAATTTTTGGTTGCATAATGTTGCACAATTTCACTTCATTCTGCTCCACAATATGACTGTGCCATTCAAAGAACTTGGTCACCAACCATCTAGTTAATATCCTATCCCTTTGACAGACAGCATTTCTATGCACACAACAAAACAAACTTTAAGAACATGACTTATTAATTGCGTTAAGAAGAAGAAAAAGCAGCAGCAAACAAACACCAACAAATTAATTGCCCTAAACAAAACTAGTAAACAAAACAACAGACGAAATTAAAGTTAGTTCAGTTCACTTAAAACTTCAAGGTTTGGTTTAGCCTTAGAAGAACTGACAGAAAGGTGTTTGAAATTTCTGTGTAATCCATTCAGTTCTATTCAGTACAGAAATGCGCCCCTAAGCGAGGCATGGTCCAGTTATTGTGTTTTAATCCAGTGTAAAGTCATACAGTACAGGTAGAACTTCATGTTATTTTTAAAGTAGACTCAGGGTTTCAGATCTTGTGATGGTTTAGTTTCAATGTACACTTTCTTCTAGGCATGCTAACTGGGAATGAATTTCTAACAACAGATAGCAATAGCACAATTACATTTATGATTCTATAACTATACGAGAAGTATAATTAACATAAACATCTAGTTAAAAACAGTCAATGCGTAGTGTGGCTTCTGCTACTCCGACACACTTTGCTGGTGTTAAATAAGGAACCGTATGAGAATTTCACACAGCATACAAATGTAGGAAGTGATCATCCATTGATAGTTATAACAAAAACAGTAATAAGACATATTCTAATATTCTAAAGCCCCCACTGGGGTTATTTACCTACCCCAAATACCCAGCACAGTACCTAGCTATTTCTTAATATTACCATAACTATACTTTATATTCTGACAGTTGTATATGGTCTGTATAACTGTAGATCATTTTTATTATTTTATTTTATTGTTTTACTTGAAATAGTTTCTAAATCATTAATGGGTACAAAATCAAATGAAAAGGGTTAATTGCTTTATGGCAAAAACAAAAAACAAATGCACAGCTATCCACTGTCATTACAACTGCAAAATAATATTCACAATAGTGAATTCATTTTCAGACAATTCTCCAACTTTTGCTTACAACATTTATGGCAATGTCGCATAATTACTTCAGTGTCATTGTATTTTAAAGTGGTATACCCTTTAAAAGACTTTTATTCATAAAATACTATGTGTATTAAGAAAATTTAGGGAGATGCAAATGTAGTGTAATGTTAATATATATTTTATTACATTCATATCACCAACTGTATACAAGAAAAAAAAATTATTACCAAAGAAATAAATTGTATAATACTTAAAATCAGTCATTTGTAAAATACAGGCCTACTACATGCACACTTTCTTGGTGTGCTCTAAATTCTCCTGTGCACTAAGTGCCTCTCTCTTGTGCGCAGTTTTCTTATTTTTATTCTCGGGAGTCTTTTCTTCTGTCTCCACACAACCCTTTAAACACAAGAGAAGAGAAAGCGTGCAATCAGACTGAAGCAATGAAAGAACACTGGCTCCTCCTAGTGTTGGGGAGTGTGTAATGTCAGTGAATGAAAAGCTGGACTTTGTTATTGCTACAGTTTAAATATAAGACAGTCCTGAAAAGCACAAATCTTACCTTGTTCTTCTGAATTGCATGTTCAGCTGTCCATTTCTTTGCCTTTTCTAGATATAGTGGTTTGTTGTATTTAAATTCTGAGGACTGGAAAGTATGTGAGGAAAATTAATTTTCAAGAGGAATGCGTGAGCAATTTCTATGGAAGCTCGTTTCCGGCACTGAATAAAAAAGGTAATTGTGACTTTTTATTCCACAATTGTAAACTTATTTTTCCTCACAACTGAAAGTTTATATCTCGCAACTCCAACTTTCTTGCAATTGCTATAAATAAATAAATAAATAAATAAATAAATATTATTACGAGATATAAACTTGCAATTGTGAGATTTATTTTTTATTCAGTGATGGGCTTCCAACAGTCACGAGTGTAAAAAAGACACAAAATAAAATCATTGTTTGTACAAATGGCTAATCTTAAACCTAAATTAAACAACTGGTTCGGAAAATGTTATGAAGAGCTGTTCAAAGAAACAGATTTCAATTCCAAAAGTTCCACACTTAACCGTCAAAACTGGAGGGAACGCATCTAAAACTCACTATATCAGCCATGAGTGGGTCGTCAGGGTTGGGTTCGGCCATCAGTAACTGTATGGAGGTGAGCACTGTTGAAATATTGAGTGCTGGCCGCCAGGCTCCCTTTGAAACAAAACTATATTATCAACATCTGACAGTTGACTAGTTTACAATCACAGCATTAAGTTAATCACTACAATTCTCTTACTTCAAAACAAAAATAGAAACTGAAAAAAAAAAAAAAAATAATATTTGGAAAAATGTTTTCTAAAAAGATAGTTAATCCTATGTATTGATGTAGGATTGGGTTCAATTATTTGTATTTTTTCCAGCCTTTACCTTTGGTGGCAGCTTCAGAGCATCAAGACAAATGCGTCCTGCATTATCGATGTTGGGGTGATAGATGGGTGTCAGGAAACGCATCTTTGGAGGCTCAAAGGGATACCTTCAAACATGAGAGAAGTGCTGAAGGAACAGTTCTAACAAAAATGAAAGTTTGCTGTGAATGTACTCACCCTCGGGTTATCCAAGTTGCAGATGAGTTTGTTTCATCATCAGAACAGATTTGAAGAAATTTAGCATTACAGACAAACTGAGACATTTGACTTCAAACCTTTGCTTCTGGCCAAAATGAGTCTATAACCAATAATACTGCTTCCTCCTAGTGTTGGGTTGATGTCTACAAATTTGGCATAGGACGATGTCTACAGTGTAACATCGAGAAGGACGATGACATCGGCGGGGCGGTGCAACATCGTGATGTCTAGGAGCCATCGGCGACAACATCGTCTATCGGCACAACCCTACTTCCTTCACTGAAAAACTCCATCTTTTTTTGTCTCTCACATTAAAATCCACCAACATGATTTGGACTGCTTGTAATCAGTGCTTGATATGTGTACATTTCTCTCCTTACTCAGACTTAACTACTTTTTCACTGGAGAAATCAATATTTTGACTGGAGGACATGTATTTTAACCTGAAGCAACGGTGTGAAGTTAAAAACATCTTTAATGATCGATCGGTTCCTTACAAACACGTAGTTTTCACTTAACAAAACGAACTGATGGACTGGAGTGGTGGGGATTATTGTGATGTTTTTATCAGCTGTGTGGACTCTCATTCTGACGGCACCCATTCACTGCAGAGGATCCACTGGTGAGCAAGTGATGCAATGCTACATTTCTCAAAATCTGTTCTGATGAACAAACAAACCCATCTACAATTTGCACCCCTTTTCCACCAAGGCAGTTTGAGTGCTGGTTCAGAGTCAAAGCCTAGCTTCAATCGGTTCTTTGTCTTTCAACACCCAAAGCACCAGCTCCGAACCAAGAAAAGTGGTTCGTGAGTAGCACCAAAACATTACTGGTCTAGAAGAAAGAACCACTTGCGTCAGGGGCTGGGGGCGGGTTACCGTGACCAACAAGACAAACAGAAACTTTTGACCGACATTTTTGAAGGCTTGTTGGAGATGCATCGATGCTGCACAGACCAGTCAGTGTGTGGCATCAGGGTGCTTGGAAAGTAGTGGTCGACCAATATAATCACCAAGGTCTCCATTGTCATTTTTCTTGGCCGATGTGTTCGAGGCGGGACTTTTATTATTTTTATTATAATTAGCACTGGCTCTGAACTAACACCCGGTTCATGCTGGGGGAAAAGGGGTATTGGATTTTCAGAAAATTTATAAGTTAACTATTCCTTCAAACGCATGTCAAAAATCTATTTAATAAAACAACATAATGAAAGTTAGATTATTTAATCTTAATTATTTAGTCTCACCTCTCGGGTATGTTGATTTCCAGTGTGAACACGCCTCCTTCATAGGGAGTGTCTGCACCTCCTACAATCTCTATATCAAACAGGAGCAGTGCAGAAGAGGGCATGCTGTCAGTGTTTCATATGTATTTGTTTATATGGTCAGAATGAAGTGTGAGGACAGACTGACGGGCTTGTAGTTGATCCAGCCGTCCCTCGGTCTGCCAGCAGGAGACTCCTGGAGGAGGTTCAGTGCTCAGAAGATGCAGCTCCCGCTTCAGACGACTCACTCTCTGCATAACTACTTTCTGCAAGAACGAAACACCACTATCAAGCGAACAATATACATTTTATTTTGACACATCACGTTCACAATAAGTTACATATTAAATAACGGCGCGTTTGCCTTCATCAGCAGTCCAACGTTAAACATATATGTAGACTGCAAACTCAGTTTGGTCAAGATGTTTTCAACTAAAAAGTTGTCATAATACAGCTTATTTAATCTATCATTATATGAGGTATTTAACTTATTATCATCTTCACTTACTGGTGTTGTTACTGCCGAGCTTTGCTTGCTGAATGTATAGTAAACAGCGTGCTTTTGATTCTGCCCGCGAAATGTTCATACGTCACTGTGCAACCGACGCGCGGTGCAGCGTGGGTATTGTAGTTTATTACGTCTTCTTCTTCATCGCATGTTTAATGGTGGTTGGCAAACCATCTTAAGGTGCATTTGCGCCACCTACTGGGATGGAGTGTGAGCCCTCGATGAATGAATATATACTTAAACAGCAACATCAACGAACAAAAATGTAATTCTTCTAATCAACCGTTATTGATTTCCACATCTCTTAGTTTTTAGGAAAAACAACACATCCATATTTGAATACTATTTAAAAAGTTCACTACCATTTCTATAGGCCTACAGCCACCCACCTTTCCTTTTCATTTATTTGAAAATGCATCATCTATTGCCATTCAGAACAGCCAAAGGGGGATTATTGGTACCGTTGAGTTTATTTTTATATCATTAATTCCTACCTTCTTAGCATCTGCACTGGCATTCCATCCAAAACTACAATAATTTATATGCTCATGTTCCCAAAATTTTTGCATCTCTGACTGGATAGGTCTCTATATGCCCTCTTACAGAACACCACTAGGCCTATGCCATCGTTAACTTAAGTCTCCGGAGGCAACTCCCCACTTCATGTTCTTTGTTCTTGAGACTGAATACCACTTTACTGTATATAATATGCTGCTATAATCAAGGTCTAATCATTGCATACTCTTTTCGATACCTGTCGGGATTGCAACCTAATCTACCCCTGCCAAAACATCTCAAAATATTTATTCCTTTTGTACATGTAGCCTATCTATTTACTTTCTTCATATTATACTTTTGAATGATCCTTCTTCTAATTGGAATTATCACTCCATGTTTGCGAGAGGTAGAGAGTTTTCCTAACTCCCATATTAAAAGCTCTAAAATAATGTTCAGAGATACATGTGAAAGATGTTTTATCATTTCATAACATATTTTGTCTTTTCCTGATGTATGTTTTACCCCGTGTAACACCTGCTTCAGTTTATACATTGTAAAATCTGTATCCAATGCGCACTTTTCGAACCAACACATTAATATTCTCTTTCAAATTTTGTTCCCTCTGTACTTTCATACTTTCCGATATATTATTGTTAATGCTACTCCTAATTTAATGAATGTCATTAACCTGACTACAAGCTGAATTACTGAATACAAGCCAGACCTAAAAAATAGTTTGCAAACCAAGGACTGTCTGTCAGGTGTCCCACTGAGGAGTCATCTGATTTAAATCCATAAAATCTATTGTGTTACGTAATTAGGTGAATGAGTTATTGTGAGATACAGTTGTTGTTGTTTTTTTGGCTCATCATGCCAAACAGGTTTGCCAAGGCCTGGGGTAGAGCTCAAGGCTTGGAATCAGGAAGGATTCCTTTAAAGGGATATGGCTAAGAACCCAGTATTTATACAAGGTCTTGGTGTCACACAGGGGCTACCGCTTGCTCTCGCATAAGCTTGCTGAAGGAGCGGTCTCAACAGATCCCTAGTAGCAACACCTTGTTAAGATAGGTATCCGAGGATACATAAATGTGGCACCAAAGAAGATGAATGGGCTTTTACCAACTCAAGAAAGGGCACGAAGCAACCACGCGTAGCCCTCACTATAAAGGATTTTAGAAAGAACGCAGGGCACTAGCGTGCAAACTTACCACGGTGTGGATTTCAGAAACTGGGCAAAGCCTTGACATGCACACTTACCATAACATGGATTTTGAAATATTGTTCTAAGGAGGGGGTCTCGTTGCATTCTAATTGAGCAGCTCCTAGATGGAATGGTGCATCTCAAACAATATGGTTGAGGGTCATAAACTCGATCTGTGGAAATAATGCTGGAGTGCTCTGTGGAAGAAAAAAAACAGAGAACTCTCATATGAGAGGAGAACTCCAAATTCAGAGTAGCACACTCAGAGGTGACCCTTCCTGGAAAAGGGGAGCGCTGCTAAACTACCACGAGAATCGCCCAGATAGCCCCTCACATTGAGGGAAGTGATGCTTGAAGCATATAAATAAATACACTCTGGCTGAATGGAGCCCAAGGAACCAAGGTCTAACCATCTCGAAAAGGGAATGAAGCTGAGCGGGTAACCCTTACCGTACAGGATTTCAGAAAAGTGTGCAGAGTCTTGCGTGCACACTTACCACTTACGTTGATTTCAGAAAGTACACAGATCTTAGAGTGTGTACTTATGGTTCCTAAGCATAGCAGAGACGCTGAACCGCATGGGAGAGGCAAGCTCAACTGAGCACTGTAAAGGAAAGTCACAGAGTTTGTTAGTATACACATCACCAGCAGCAATGTAATACACATAGGAGTATACAGAAAGGGTTACATACTCACCAACCCTCCTGCACTGGATCCCACTCAAGGGGCACCTCCTTTTAGTCCAGACCATCAGTAAGGTGGTTGCTATGAACATAGAACCAGCCAAAAACATCATAGGTCCAGGACTGTTATTCAAGAAATTTCCCAAATTACCTCGATCAGGTGGAGAGCTGGTGGTTACAGGGGAATTAGGCAGGGGAGGACAAAAGCAGAATTTAAAAACAACCAAAGGGAATGAGTAGCTACCTAGGTATAGCTCCGGTATCGATTCGGACGAGAACGCTGCCTCATCTGAATCACATCCCTCATGTCCTGCTTATCTCCTCGGGATCCACAATTCCTCTTACCCCTGCCCGTAGGCGGGGGAGGAGCGTGAGCCGTGACACTAGAACTTCTGCACCTGTCTTTGATCCTCAGATTGAGATGGGCCAGGACCCCTATGTTGTTAGAGTTCGGACCTGGACCTTCGTGGAATGAAGGATTTAAAGGCAGCTGAGCGTACCCTTCCCTTCCTGAACTTCCTGACCACTGTCTCGACGGAGGTACTGAAAAGTTCAGAAGGCAAGACCGGAGCATCGAGAAGAAAGCCCCTTCTTTCCTCCCGGTGTCTGCCAGGTTCACCCACAGATGTCTCTCCATTACCACCGTGGCTGCCATAGATCTGCCCATGGCGGAGGCGGCCTGCTTGGTAGCACAGAGGGAGAGGTCTGCGGTGCGGCACAGCTCGGCTGCCTGGTCAGCTGAAAGGTCCTCGCCTTTATCCAGGTCCTTCAGCAGATCAGCCTGATAAGCCTGATGCACTGCCATCATGTGCAACAAAGCTACAGCCTGACCTGCTGCTGCGCATGATTTACCATTTAAGTGGGATGTATCCTGGAGGGGCTTAGATGGCAAACAGGGAGATATATGAGAGGATGTTTCCCCCACAGAAAGATAGCTAGCCAGCGTCTCTTATACAGGGGGCATCCTCTCATTGCCGTTTTTGCGCATCGCCTCGATGTTGGCATAACTTGTATGCTGAAACCGTTGGATGCAAGAAAAAAATAGCTTCTTTCATTAATTTTCGACGTCTGCATGTAAATCAGGGAAGAATGGAAGGCTCACCTGGGCAGGAGGGCTATGATCAGACAAATAACGCTCATTGAGGTGACCTCACTTTGCTGGCACGCTTCCATGGCAAATCCAAATTGGATTTAGAAGGCTCAGCCTCAGCTTCTTTGCCACCCTCAGACATCTTCTGCTCTTCCTGGGCAGAACCCAGCAGAGCACTAACTTCAGAATCAGAGAGAGTTAATGACAACACATCTTGTTCCTGAAGTTCACTCTCGTCTGCCGCCGAAGAGCGTGAAAGGGAAAGTCCCTCTCTAAACTCCTCAGCGAGATCCACCTGCGATTATCCTCCATGCCTCAGCAGCGGAGGGTCCTGAACCGCGGGAAGCAGATGGCTGTGCCTCTTCCTCAAAAAGAGAGACAGATGAGAGCGGAGCTTTTTCATAGAAAAATGCTCGCAATGCATGCAGATCGCCCCCTCAAGGACATTGTGAGCGTGCTCTTCGCCCAAACAAGAGATGCAAAGACTGTGTGTGTCATCAGGTGTCAGATAACGCTGACACGGATGTACACACTGTCTAAATGGCTTGCTAGTGGATGCCACTTACCGTGGCCGTTTTCTCAGATGCACGCTTCAAACAAAACAGTCACTGAAGACGAAAAAGAGAATGACGTGTTCTCCTGTGGACGCTTATTTCATAGTCGTGCCGGTAGTGATGTCAGAGGCTGTCGCCTGCCAACTCGTTGGTGGTTTTTCAAATTATGCTTCAGACACAGGTCATGATGAGGTGTTCCCCACAGTTCGAAGTTCCCTTGAAAGGGAACTATAACAGTATTCTGTTATTGTTTGATGCTGTTTGTGTCATGCTTCCGTTGCCCTCTTGTCTTTATGCTATTGGTTCTTGTTCATTGTATCAGGTTCTGATTGGTTTATTGTCTTGTCATGTGATTATCAGTTCTGTTTGCTCATTGGTTTGTTCATGTCATGTGACCCTCATTGTCTTTTATAAGTATTCACGTTTTTGCCATTGTCCCTTAAAGTATATATATGATGAGCATGATTTCACCAATACAACATGTTCCTGGATCAACATCCTTCAAATCAACCAATCAGAACTGAGATATAACTTTTTAGGCTTACAACCAGAGTTAGGTGCTTCTCTTCCCTTGTTAATCAGCTATCATTTCCGCTGATTTTTGGAATAAATGATGAGTATGATCACGTTCAGGGGTAGGGATTGGGTTAAGTATATATTTTTGGACAAAAATGTTGATCCGGGAACATCAGAAGATGTTGCTCCAGGAACATGTCGTACTTGGCAAAATCATCTGCTTCGTTTCGTTTCATATATTTATTCATTTCTATTACTGAATAAGACATATGCTATCCATCCATTTTTCCATATTACTTGTTACACCATGGGGACGCTGGATTATATATATATATATATATATATATATATATATATATATATATATATATATATATATATATATATATATATATATATATATATATATATATATATATATATATATATATATGCAAATAAACGGTTGCATACGTATTGCGAAAGATGCGCCTCAACAGAATATTGTTACTAACCGATAACTGAAATGTATTTAATTAATACTCATAACAATAAACAAATCCACCTTTTTCCATTTTATTTATTTATTTATTTATTTATTTATTTATTTTATCCCAGTGCTTTTAGCCTACAAAATTTTGTTAATTTGACACTTTTAAAGTTGTGCCACTGTGCGTGTTCTGTCAAACACATGTAATCTTTCTGGACTATCGGGAAACCGCAAAGCAGACGGTCTTAACCCAAACCGGACCGATCTCTTCCTACAGCGTTTGAGCGATCTGTGTGCACAGCCCCTGGCAGATCCTCTCTTTCGTTTTCATTTCCCGGAAGGATTCTTAAAATTGCAGCGATTCGCATAAGAAAGGCAAACTCTGCTGTGCAAAACTACGACTTTACGCGACACCAAATGCTGTGTTTGGAGTATATATCGATCAGCTATTGATAGTAATCCGGTATTAATATTGTATCGAATATTTAGAAGGGTTTGTCAAGTATTGAAAGCTACAGAACATGAGTGACGCCTCCTCACCGCCACCTTTGATAAAGGTAAGATCCATGATAAACACACAGCGAATGCGAGTATAGTTCTATGAATATAAATTAGTAGTCAGTGGTTTTATTAATGCGCACAAGGAAAGGAAAGTACTTTAAATACACGAAAATCACATCAAACTGCTCACTTAAGCAAATGTATTAGACTAGCTTTCTTTTTTTCGTTGTTAGTTTGTAAACTCTCTCAGATTTCATAATAAAAAAAAAGTCAAACGTGCAGATTTTCTGCAAATTTACTTCATTAAAATGTAGGCAACAGTGCAAAACTGAAAATAAAAACTGTGTGTCTCAAATTTACTTTCACTTTTGCTGTGTGCATTGAGATCTCAGTTTGTGTTCATACAGCAATAGTCGATTGTCAAGTTTCTGTATTTTCTGATTCATTCATATAAATGCATTATTATACATCACTGATAACTTCTCTTTGATTTTTATTGAAGTAAATGTTTCTTTCTGCTTTCCCTTCCATGCTTCAGCAGAGTTGTAATGGGAACAAACCCCAAGTTTGCTCGCCGGTTATGCACGACCCACAAAATGAACCTCCATCCGGGTATGAGACAGTGCCTGATGAACTCTGCAAGCTACCTGGAAGACTACGTATGTTCCCACATAAAATAATTGACAAGAACAGCTTTAAAGGACAAATGTACTGAGCGTAGTGTAAACATGTCTTCATTTATCAATGTATAAGTCTACCTATAGTCCAAAGCCATACAAAGTTTTTTGAAAGGAATAGACAAAAATTATTTAGTCAAGACCTACTGTTAATTTACATACAAACTTGCAAATGTGCTACCTGCATTACATCACATCAGTTTTGAATGCGTGCGAATGCACATAAGAAGGGGATGATTTTCACCAAATTATGACCTAAATTTTGCTCTGTTCCTCCCCAAAGGGCTTTATATGACATGCAATATAGTAAGTCAGACATATATGTGCTTGCATGGTGTTTTTATAACTTTTATAGAAATTTAGAGCCACTAGACACTGTCTACATCCACTGCAGCCTCATCATTCTCCAAAATTCTCAAAAAACATTACCATAAAATAAAAAAAAAATCATATAGATTTTTTGAAAGACATGATGGTGAGTAAATGCCACTGTTTTCATTTTTTCAGTGAACTAATGCTATATTTTCTGCTTGTAATGTACAGGGATCAATCCATCCTTGTGGAATAAGGAGGACGTGAATCTCTGGCTGCGTTGGGCTCAGAGGGAATATTCTCTGCGACGTGCGGACCACAACAAATTTGAGATGAACGGAAAGGCGCTTTGTCTTCTCACCAAAGAGGACTTCCGTCTCCGCTGCCCCAGCTCTGGTGTGTGATTATGAAATGAATAAGACATATCGAACAGTTTAGTACACACCTCTCATAATAACTGTGTTGTTAATTGCTGTGACAGGTGACGTTCTGTATGAACTCCTTCAGCATGTGAAGCAGCAGAGGAGATGTGCCATCTTCAGTCCGCTGTCCAGCTCCAACACACAGTCACAACAGATGCCCGTCTCGCACGGGACGACAGGTGATATGTTCTTCAGTGTACAGCTGAGGTCTTAAAAACAATCAAATCCATCCAGTTTAAACAGTCATGCTCGTCTTATTTGACCCCTTGCATATTTATACACAATTTCTGGTAACACTTTACAATAAGGTTCTATTAGTGCATGTTAGTTAATAACATTATTTAATTAACTAACATGAACAAACAAATGCTTAGTTTATGTTAACTAGTTAACTAATGTTTACTAATGAACCTTATTGTAAAATTTTACCAAATAATTTTTAAGTGACAAGCCAAGAGGACTCTTCCTATTTCAGGTTATTCTTTTGCAATCCTCTATTATGGGCATTTTGATAAATGTCTGACTTCCTATTTGAACAAGTGCCAGAGAATGAATGAAATGGCTTGCCGAAGCTTGTAGGAAACACACCGCTGAAGGAACTGAGCCACTGTTTTTGCTCCAGTTCTTGAAAAGGGAAACATTTGGCATATCGTACTTAACAATTTAAATATCTGTATTGTATAGTCCTTTATAAACGATTCTGAGGGGAAACACACTGATCTGCTTCATTTGTGTAACATGGTGTTAAATAACATCCATTTCTTTATGCAGAAGGGAATTTCCTGGTCGTAACGCAAATAGAGCTGTTGCCAGTAGGTGTGGCTAAATTAGACCTACCTCCATTCAGACAATATTGTACAATGCATTTCATTCATATTTGCCATTTTTCAAGACTTGACTCTATATGAATAAAATGTACAGTCGTTTTGCGGTTAAAGCTATAAATAGCATTTGATAATTGGTCTTGCAGGTCCTTACGTTCCCTCTAACAGAAGTGTTCCTGTTTGTCCTGCGAATCCAAATTCCTGGGTGTTAACAGCTAGCTGCAACACAGATCAGAGCCAGGAGAGGAAACCTTTGTCTGCTGACCCTGAGCATTCACATGGCATGCACAGAGGTCAGCACTTAAACCTCAAAAAGTCATGAAATCAAAGCCCTGGGCATAGATCTCATTTTATTAAATGAATTGTTCACCCAAAAATAAAAACGTGCTGAAAGCGTACTCACCCTCGGGCCATCCAAGATGCAGATGAGTTTGTTTCTTTATCAGATTTGGAGAAATGTAGCATTGCATCACCAGTGGATCCTATGCAGTGAATGGGTGCCGTCAGAATGAGATTCCAAACAGTTGATAAAAACATCACAATAATTCACAAGTAATCCACACCACTCCAGTCCATCAGCTAATGACTTGTGAAGTGAAAAGCTTGTTTGTAAGAAACGGATCTGTGTAAACGTTTTAAACTTCTAACCATCACTTTGGGGTAAGACATTTAAATATGTCTGAATCAGGAGAGAAATATTCAGATCAAACACTGTTTTCAAGTGAAAACAGTCCAAAACTGTTCTAAACAAGTATGTCAGTGGACTTTGATGTGAAATTGACTTTCTTATGGGTAGGTTATTCTGACGGCACCCATTCACTGCAATGGATTCGTTTTGATGAGCAAGTGATATGCAAATGCTACATTAAAATCTCTTCTGGTGAACTCATCTTGGCCTGAGCACTAGTAAATTTCCAGCAAAACATTTTGGGTGAACTATTCAGGATTAGATGCAGATACGAAGATGTATATAAAACATTTCTGAGAATGCTTATTTTGTAAGTCTTTAGGTGTTCATCATTGATCATCGTTCATTTTAATGGGTTTGTAGTATTTAATAAAAATGTAAAATATTTTATTTTCGAGCCCCACACATGAAATGTAAAAGATTGTACATGAATTAAGAATCCCATGATTGAATGAATTCCCTAGTTTTAGTTAAACCATGGGTTTTAGTTTAATGTGGTCAACATGGACACAAAGTCATGGGAGCGAATTTGTGGCCACAGTATCTATGATCTTTCTTCAGCATGTCATGTGCTGAACTCTGTAAACATATGCTTACATTTGTGTTTAAGAATGTTAAAAGTGTAAACATTTAATGTTAAAACTCGTTGGAAGTGTACTGAGGCCCCTAGATGATCCCGGCTCCCTGACTGAAGACCACTGATACAGGATATGGATGAGTTTTAGTACTAAAGTACAAATTTGACCTTGACCCTTGAGATTCTATAGCTCTACTTTTATTCATATTTTGCAGAGCTTTCTCATCATTCTCCTGAGGAAAAAAATCAACAGACGCCTCCAGAAAATAACAGACAGCCTTTAAGTGTTAACTCTAGAGAGGAGCCTCTCAACCTGTCCAACAAACCTACAGGACCTGCAAACACCACACAAACCTCGGAGGCTAATGGGAAGATTCCAGGTGCTCATGCATTTTATTTGAGACTTAGAAAACTGGTAACAAAATAATATATGATACCAGCCATTGGTAATGGAGAGAAACAAAAAAATACTGGTCTTTTCTTCAGTGTTTGGCAGTAACTGGTGATTTAATTACAAAATAGATGTAACAGTAATCAGTTACAGTTACTGAGAAACATGTGTAATTCAATTACAGTTACTTATGAAAATAAGCATACGTTGGATAGTTTTTGATCTGCAAAATGCCTCGTGCCATTTAAAGGCTGTTATGTAAAGTGATGCTTTTCTGATGC
This sequence comes from Carassius auratus, assembly GCF_003368295.1. Taxonomy (NCBI): domain Eukaryota; kingdom Metazoa; phylum Chordata; class Actinopteri; order Cypriniformes; family Cyprinidae; genus Carassius; species Carassius auratus. The sequence continues at coordinate 878,633 of NW_020528000.1, read as the reverse complement.
ATTTGATTGGTTCTCTTGCTTGAATTTGCAGCACGCTTCTGCCAACTACATCAATCCTGCCACAACCTGTCTGAGATTTGATTAACTGATTAACAGTTGAAAACATGTGTTCAAGTAGTCAAACATGCAATCAAATATAATCAGTTACATCACTTCAAGTAATTTAAATAGTTACACTATCTATTGTATTTTTAATAGGGTAATCTGTAACCTATTACATTAACAAAGTGCCCTTCCCAACTCTGCTTTTCATTAGACTGCAAACTCTTATGGAACTATGTGTACCAGCTGCTGTCGGACAGCAGGTACGAGGCCTTCATTCGCTGGGAGGATCCGGACGCCATGATCTTCAGAGTGGTGGATTCTAACGGACTGGCACGACTCTGGGGCAACCACAAGGTGCTGCAAGAGACCACGCCAGCTCATGTCTTCATTGCTTTACGTGCAACTGATAATAATTGAGTCTGTTTGTTTGTTATTGCAGAACAGGGCCAATATGACCTATGAGAAAATGTCCAGAGCATTACGCCATTACTACAAGCTCAACATTATCAAGAAAGAGACAGGCCAGAGGCTGCTCTTCCGGTGAGTGGAGGCACTCAAAAGGCATTTGAAGTACATCTGTGTGTGTGTGTGTGTATATATATATATATATATATTAGGGGTGTAACGGTTCACAAAATTCACGGTTCGGTTCGGTTCAATACACTGATGTCACGGTTCGGTTCGGTACGGTTCGGTACGTTTTAGATACAGCAAAAAGAAAAAATTGGCAGATAAATTTCCTTGATTTTTTAAAAAATGTATTATTTATTAAAACTAACAAAGTATGTGTTTTTTTTACATTGAACAATGATGGAGCTATTCTTTACCCATCTTCTATGGTGTTTTCTTAGCAGCATACTGTATAAAACAAAAATAGCTCCTTATAAATTTTTTTTTAAAAATTAAATGTAATATTGTTGTAGTGGTTATGAACAAATACAAAGATGTAACTCTTTTTATATGGAACTCTATAACTCTTTATATTGAGTGTGTTTTTACTCAGTTGGTTCTCTATTTGGGCTTATGTTTTTTGGAACAAAGCAGGAATTACGGTCTGTCTGAAATGGGCTCGTGAAGGAATATTGTAATGGGGCTCAATTACATTAAGCATGTTCTTAAAACCTGCGTTTTCCACTACAGAGTAAGGTCTCATATCCGCGGCTATAACGTAAATGCACCATTCGCTGCGGTGATGTCCGTATACGGAGCCCGGGACGTCACCTGTAGGAGAAAAAAAAGCAATCCGTGGCGACGGTTTTGCAATCCGTCCCCTCAGTTTATAAACTGTACTCACGAATTCATAAACTGTTCACTCGATTTAACAAATCGTGCCCACGGATTAACAAACCGTGCCCACGAATTTCCAATCCGTGCACTTAGATTTTGTAAACCGTACCCTCGGTTTTTGAATCCGTACCCACGAATTCATAATCCGTGCGCACGCTTTCGCAATCCGTTCCCTCGGATTTGTAAACCGTACTCACGGATTCATGCAGCAAACTCCTACGTGTTAACATACAGTTTTATTGAATATTATTATGTGGAATAGGTTTACAGCAAAGTGTCTTAAGTGATTCTCTATCAAGTGTAGTACGAGGTGGAATACAAAGATTTAATAAGAAAGATGCGCATTAAAATCTTGTTCAATTGCTGATAATCTATAATAGCACTTGATTATTATTGTGCAATAAACCTGGCATTGTGACTGACTCTGGAGTAATTTTTTCCTCTTTTGTAAGTTATTTTGGATAAAAGATTCTTATGCATAACCTGTTTAATAATATATAATAATGATACAAATAAAAATAAAGTTATTTTTTATAATTTTAATTTGTAGGCTAAATAAATGAGTACAAGACAGTAAAAATATGTGTCATAAAATAATTTGTGAATTGCTTTATTTAAGTTAGATGCATGTTTCACTGTTAAGTGTAAAATGCGTGTCAGTTTTCAAATCCGAGGGAACGGATTGCGAAAGCGTGCGCACGGATTATGAATTCGTGGGTACGGATTCAAAAACCGAGGGTACGGTTTATCTAAACGCACGGACTGGGAATTCGTGGGCACGGTTTGTTAATCCTGGGTACGATTTGTTAAACCGAGTGAACAGTTTATTAATTCATGAGCACGGTTTATAAACTGAGGGGACGGATTGCAAAACCGTCGCCACGGATTGATGTTTTTTCTCTCCTACAGGTGACGTGCGGGGCTCGTAGTACCGAGCCTTCAGCGCGTACTGAGTGAGCGAGCGCCTGACTGAGTAGCCTAACATAAACATATAAGTTGGTGTTTTTTTTTCTTCGGGGGTGTCAGGGGCATTGCCTGTTACGTCGTTTGGGTAATTGGGCTACCTTGTTGAACGCATAACATTATATTTCACACACCTTTTTTATTTTCCAAATTTAATTAATTAGTCCAACGAACCGTTCGGTACATCATGCGTACCGCGTACCGAACCGAAAGCCTCGTACCGAACGGTTCAATACGAATACGCGTATCGTTACACCCCTAATATATATATATATATATATATATATATATATATATATATATATATATATATATATATATATATATATATATATGTGTTTTTTACTTAAGTAGTCAGGTAAATTAGTTAATAAGTTGATATGAAATGTTCTCTGAGGTTTAGAATGTGCAATGTTATTTTTACAGATTTATGAACTTTTACCATTAATCGAATAATCTGCAGAATGAAATATGTGAATTCATTAGTTAGTTATTAACTTTTTTTTAGGTTAAAATGTATGCAATTTGTATTTGATGATTTACATATATATATATATATATATATATATATATATATATATATATATATATATATATATATATATATATATATATATATTTTACCATTTCTTTTCAGGCCTTTTGCAGTTTTTTTTACAGTAAATAGTTCCTTATAACAAATATGTGTTTATAAGTTGAAATATTTATTTTTATTTAATAAAATTTAGGTGTACAATAATTAGAAAATAATTGGAATAATGTTGATGAATGGGTCAATGCAATGAAACAACATCCAAAGCACATGCAGATCCACAAATTTCCAAAGGGGAAAAACTTTTTTTTCTTTTCTTTTTTTTCCTGGTTATGCCAAGCTGGAAAAAAAAATTATCAGGTAGACATTTTGAGTAAAAAAATATTCTATTTGTTTTTTTGTTTTTATCCTTAATCGTCATCCAGTAAACAATGAAGCTAAAACTGTTAATTCTGTTAAACTGGGCATTGTGATCTCAAAATGGAAAATACTGGATTGGCCCAGATGTTGTACAATCATCATATGTTTTTCAAGTCAATTCAAGTTTATTTGTGTAGCGCTTTTTACGATACAAATTGTTACAAAGCAGCTTTATAGAAAATTAAGTTTCTACAATATTTAGTAGTAGCTTATAAGTGGTGACTGTCAGTTTATGTGCAAATGACAGAAATTTTCAGAAAAATCAATTAAAGACGTAGTCAAACAGATCATAAACACTAAACAGCAATTATTATATGATGCAATCAAACTTATAGCAAAATTTGTTAATCCTAGTTACCAAAAACAGATAAACAAATAGAGATATAATTAGCATAGCTGCTGTTCCAACCAAGTAAAATTAATTAGTTTAACCCAAGCTAAAGAATAATAATGCACATTTGATCAGATGTAACCGCAGTCACAATTTAAGAGATACATTATTTGAATGCTTGACGAAAGAGATGTGTTTTTAATCTAGATTTAAACAGAGAGAGTGTGTCTGAACCCCGAACATTATCAGGAAGGCTATTCCAGAGTTTGGGAGCCAAATGTGAGAAAGCTCTACCTCCTTTAGTGGACTTCGCTATCCTAGGAACGACCAAAAGTCCAGCGTTTTGTGACCTTAAGGAGCGTGATGGGTTGTAACGTGGTAAAAGGCTAGTTAGGTACGCAGGGGCTAAACCATTTAGGGCCTTATAGGTAAGTAATGATAATTTGTAACTGATACAGAACTTAATAGGTAGCCAGTGCAGAGACTGTAAAATTGGGGTAATATGATCATATTTTCTTGACCTGGTAAGGACTCTAGCTGCTGCATTTTGGACGACCTGTAGCTTTTTTATTGACGAAGCAGGACAACCACCTAGAAGTGCATTACAATAGTTCAGTCTAGAGGTCATGAATGCATGAACTAGCTTTTCTGCATCAGAAACAGATAACATGTTTCCTTTTACATGTGCTGCAGGTTTCTGAAGACCCCTGAAGAAATCATGCAAGGCAGGTCAGAGCGTGGAGAACCGTCAGGGTCTCCCGATAGTCCTGCGTCTCCAGACTACAGAGAAGAAGCTCTGGAAGTATCACCTGTATCGACTCCTGCTACCATGAGCCCCGGCTCTGAACACAACTTCAGCATATCACCAACCCCATAACATTCACATTCGGATCCAGGACCAGCTTTAGTAATGAATAAACCTGACTCTTTAGAATGGGAAACCCAGAGTTGATCTTCTGTCAGAGTGAACGTCCCATGCAGCTCAATGTGAAAAGCCATCAGCAGCACCAGAGATGGCTGATATCCCAGAAGTACCACAAGACTCAGTAATATTTTAGGAGACACTCAGTTTAAAGCCACATCACATGATTTTGACTCAGGGTAGTAGTGTGCAGTAGTTTGCTGTTTAGTATGTGTTAAACGCTGAATGACACTAATTTGACACAACAATACTGATTTATTCTCATAGTTGATGATTGGAGGTAATAGGAAATTTTCTCTCAGGTTGTAAAACTGTGCAATGTTATTTTTACAGATTTATGAACTGTACTGCATTATACTATACTATATAACATCATTACATTGTTGATTTTTACCATTAATCGAATAATCTACAGAATGAAATATGTGGATGTATTAATCAGTTATGAACTGTATGAAGGGAGTTGACACATAATTTTTTTATTCTTTTTTTTTTTTTTTAGGTTGAAATGTATGCATTTTGTATTTGATAAAATTTTATTGTATTTTACAGTTTCTTTTTAGGTCTTTTGCAGTTTTTTTTACAGTAAATAGTTCTCTATAACAAATAATATAAATATTTCTTTTTATTTGATAAAATCTAGGTGTATAATAATTATAAAATAATAAGAAAAATGTTGATGAATGGGTCAATGCAATGAAACACCATCCAAAGCACATGCAGATCCACAAGGACGCCTCCGCAAATTTCCAAAGGGAAAATGTCAAAAATTACTTAAAATTATTTAAAGTACTGTAAGACAAAACAACTAAAAATTTTATATTTCTTATTTTTAATTTACCCCTTCTACAACATTTTTTAAAATTATTATTGTTATTATTATTTAAAGAACCAAGGTTCCCACTGTCTTTTAAAAACCTATACTGAGAAATGTTATTCTAATCTAATTTTAAAAGTTTGAATTATAGTAATCATTTATTAATCAGTCATTTAAATTAATACAATCCATATGTAGACATTCTGAGTAAAAAAATGTTTTATTCTATATATATATATATATATATTATCCTTAATCCTTATCCCGTAAATCAGGAACAACTGTAAAAGTCATGGGGCCTTTGAATGTTGCTGTGACCAATGGGGGGCCTTTGAGTCAAAATGGGAACTTTTAACAGTATCTTAAAAGCAATTCGTTCAGCTGGGGGAAGTGACATCACTTGTTTATTGCTCACTGGAAATAAACCCTAGCTGTGTGAATGGTAGGTAATTTCACAAGTTTTGGAAGAGGAAGTTGATAAATGTAAGTTTCAATTTTAGTGATTCATAGTCCTTCTGGGATCAGTTCTTCCTCTTAATGTGTGTGCACTTGAAATCTACTGTATGATTGGTTTAGCTATTATTCTAGCTCTATAATAATCTAGACATGACTGTGCTCATTTTAAGAAATTTTACTAAATGTCAAGCATATGACTGTTCTAAAGACCACAATAATGCAGACATTTACCTCCGATGCCCTTTGAAAGGGTGTAGACACAAACATAACAGGCCTACTTTAGACATCATGAAGTGAGGAATTGATTTGAGAATTTGATCTCCTCAGTGGTTTCACATTATTCATGGTGTCCCAGAGGGGAAGGAGGGACTTCTGTTTTATTTTTTGTGAAAACTCTTTTTGGTTTAACAACACCGTGACCACATGTTTTTATACGTTGCACTGATGCTCCTCATCTAAAGTTTGTTCGAGCGCTGAAGAACTCCTACCATCTGACACTGAGGAGATCGATCTAGTCATGTCTTCGCCGTTATGCATTCTGTCTAAAAATGACAACCTCTCCGTGTCTTTCTGTGGTTCTGGCTTTCTAGCAACATACCAGCTCGGTGCTGCGCAGAGTCTTTTGGATAACGCGGCGTGGATCCTTCACGGAGCTCCGAGAGTCTATGGTGCGTCTGCTGGTTCCCTCGTCGCTGCAGCGGTCGTCTGTGGCTCCAATCTAGGTAATCTGAGATCATACTATTCATGACCTTCATTCACGGACTAGGATTTAGTATTGTACTTACTGTGAAGGTTGTAGGTTCAAATCCCACTTAAAGAGCATCAGATTGATACTGGGTTTAATGTTCTGTAAGTCACTTGGATATAAGAATCATGGCTAATAACTGACTGTTAAATGAGACAGTAGTCATTAAATCCTCCTTTTCTTCTCACAGGACGTGTGCGGGACCAGCTTCTGGAATTTGCACGATTTATCAAACAGCATCCGCTCGGTCTTCTCAGTCCCACGGTGGATATTTTCCGATGGCTGGAGGTCACACTGCAGCGCTGTCTGCCTGATAACGCACACACTCTGGCCAGCGGCCGTCTGCACATCTCCATGACTCGCATCTCTGATGGAAAAAACGTCATCGTGTCAGAATTTCATTCCAGCGATGAACTTATAAAAGTACGTATTGTGATTTAGTTTGGTATTCATTCAGTGTAACATTTTTTAATAAACTGGGTAGCATTTCATTTTACAGTCCTGTTCCTCGTGTACATACTATGAACTTATTATAGTAATTGCAATAACTATGTAATAACTAGGTAAAAACCCTGAACCCACCCCTAAACCTAACCCTAACCCATGTAGTTACCTTGTATTACCAGAACTTTCTTACATAAGTACATGTAAGTACACGTACTGTAAAATAAAGTGCGACCATAAACTGTTAGTTTATTTATAGTTTATAAATTGTAGTCTCTACATTTTTAATACATTAAAAGGTTATGCAAGGTTATGTAATAGGTAACAGTGAGTTGTTCATTTATTGTCACGTTAGTTATTATCGTTTAATTAGCTCATATATCAAGAGTTAGATGTTTTATCTATTATGCGTTTTTTTTTTTTATTGTTTTTTTTTTTTACAACTTGTTAACCATACTTAATTCACCTATGTTATTTTTAACCAACAAGAAGATAAACTTTATTAGTTTTAGATTGAATTCAAAGGCAACAAAACTTTAGAACGCATTTTGTAATACAGGTCAAACTGGATTTTACTTTCTCTTTCACATTTTCTTTTATTGTCCTCTTTCCTTCCTCTGTAAGGCACTTTTGTGTAGCTGTTTCGTCCCTGTATACTCTGGCGTGATCCCACCACAGTATAAAGGAGAGGTGAGTAAAACTGTGTGTACCATGTGCTTTGGGACAACTAGGGTCAGGTACCGAACTCAGTACTTTTAAGAGTACGGACACAATTGTGTCAGTACTACAGAATACCGATTCACATTAAATCAATCAGTGCAAAATTTGGGTACCTGGGAATGCATCTGGGCGCATACTTGGGACATGAACGGTACCCAACCCTAGTGACAACATGCCTAAAACACTAAAAAAATACACTAAACCAACACACAGCCCAGAATAAGCTATACATTCATCACCTCTGTACTTTGCCAGCACTATATGGATGGAGGTTTCACAAACATCCAGCCCTTAGAGGATTCCTCTCCCACCCTCACCATCTCCCCGTTTGCTGGACACATGGACATCTGTCCATCCGATACCTCCACCATCCTGTGCGATGCCATCATCCAGCAGCTCTCCTTCCAGTGCTCCGTCACCAACTTCATCAGGCTGGTGGACGCCTTGTTCCCTCGAGACTGGAGGGTGAGTTTTGTAACTGTGTCCTAACACGGAAACTTCTATGTTGCTTTTTTTTCTTCATTTTCAGAGTAAACACAACCCTGAACACTGTGTGGAAACACTGAACAGCTTGAACATTCTGTTCATTTCGGCCCATTGAATAAATAAATAGAACAAAGAAACAAAAAAGGTGTATGAATTATTGAAACTATTCTTACACAGTAATGGCTAATACATTTCACAAATTATTAGAAATAAACAGCAAGTACCACATTTAATTAAACATGAAGACTGAATTAGTATTTCCTCACATATTTACAACGTTGAGAAACTTAACAATGTAATATGAGTGAATAAATGATGACATAATTTGTGTCAGCAAAATTTCTGTCATTAACTGCGTTTATTGATGATTGTCAGAATTTGAAGAAAGCTTTCTACAGTGGATACCAAGATACCGTATACTTCTTGCAGCAGAGCAGTGAGTGACTGTATTACCAAATGTATTATACTTTTTAAAATTATTTTAAATTTAGGTATGTATACATTTACTTTTTGTTTTGCATTTGATAAGAGTGATGCATACAATGTCAACGTATGACTAAAACCCTTTCATGTAAACTATGGTAGAGCTGTACAAATTAATTTAAATCTTTTGCCCTATTTTGAAAGACTGATTGGAAATGTTCAATACTCAGACACATTGATCTTAAAACAAACTGGAATAACTCTATGAAAATGAATAAAGGATTTGTAAATATGTAAAGTTTACATATGTAAAGGGTTTACATTTTAGAAGCTGTCCATACATCGAAAACAGTTCTTTTGTACCATAATAATTGTTCACTGTATTACTATGTTTTTTTTTTTTTTTTTTTTTTTTTTATCCAATAAATACAGCCTTGGCAAACATAAGTGAATTATATATATATATATATATATATATATATATATATATATATATATATATATATATATATATATATATATATATATATATATATATATATATATATACTGTATATATATTAAAAAGTCTTGCCACCCAAAGTTGTGAATGGTATAATGAATACTACTGACATAACATTGTTTCGACAAATATTATTTAAGCAATGTAACGTGAGACCTATTCTAAATGGAAATAGTCATAATTGTTAGTAGCTAGTTGGACAGGCAATTTTTTATCTTTTGCTATATTGTGTATCATAGCCCAGTTTGAGCGCTGTCTTGACCAGTCGGCAGGTTTTAGTTCTGTCCACTTGTTTTAAAACAGCGCTGTCATTAATACTGTCTCTCACACCTCGACAGATGCGCTGCCACTGTATCCTGAACGGAGAAAGGAGTCTGATGCATCTGATGATTCGGTGAGCTCAGATCACTGGATGCTGACACAGACTGAAGAAGAGGAATCCCAGCAGGACTGCCCTGAACACCCTGAACAGAAGACCGTCAATGGAGTTTATTCATCTTTGAGTCCATCCCTTCAGGAGCGGACAGTACATAAGAACTCACCAGTAGAGGTTCAGGAAGGTACTGTAGTGTCCCATTTCCTTTTCTGATTATGGAGGATTTGATACAGAAGTGAAACAGTCTCCTATTCTGTTTTAGTGCTGTTGTGTAATATCGTGGGGCAGCTGGAGATCGTGAGTAATTCAAACGTCTCTTTACCTCAACGGACTCTCTCATACCTGCTCTTGTTGTTCACACTGCCAATCTGGAGTGCCACAACCTTATGGGACAGGTACTGATCTAATTATGGTTTATTTAAAATAATGTTTAGTGACTTTATTAAACAATCAATCTGGTTTTGGTGCTCTTTAGCTATAATGCATCAGTTCAAGTAGCACTGGCATGTGAATCGATCATCTCTTCTGCTTTACTTGTAGATACAGCACTATATATATATATATATATATATATATATATATATATATATATATATATATATATATATATATATATATATATATATAATTAATAAGAATGAAAATCATAAGGTGTGTTGAAAGTAATCACTCAATCAGTGTTTCAACTGCGGAAAGACGTCAATGAAACAGCTTGTAAACAATATGTCACCTATAACGTTGCATTTACTTCAGTAAAGCCATTCAATGTCCATGAAATTGTTAGTGAACACTATTTACTTTGTGTCAGAGAAACAAGCACACAGCCATCTTTGTAATTCTGTCTTTGAAATTCTGTTTGCTTTTTAACTGTCTCTTTCATTTCTCACGTTTATGGGGTAAACTCCTGCTTACTCTGATATCGAAGCCTCATTTGTACACATTCTTGTAGCTGTGAGAGCCAATGGCGCTTTAACCCACCAAAAGGGGAGCTGACTGCAATATAAGTCGGCTCTGAGCGTCATTTCATCAGAATTGTTCTCATTCAGCAATGAAGATCATCTCCTCGCTGGACCCTCAAAAAGCCGAAGCAAGAAGCTCAGCCTGCTGCTTGCCACCATGAGAAAAAGCCCCAGCAGCGGAAGATAGCTATATGCTTTCCCATGTGGTCATTCGGCATCTATCTGAGTACATTTCCAGGTGATGTTGTCACCCTGCATGATGCAAATGGGCACAGCGAGTGCACTCCACTGTCTGGGCAGTGTCCAAGCAGAAGCTGTGCTCACCGGGACGAATGCTGTCTTTAATGCTGGTGTTAAAGCTTAACTTTCTGAAATGCTCTGCAGCACGGACGCTCTCCAGATGCATGAAAAAACTCTGCCTTTGTTCAGAACCCCTCCTCTAGCCCCAGCTGGCCCGCATTGGCCCAAGGTTTTCGTCGGGTCAAAAAACCCGGGCACGATCAAGCACCAGAAGTGACAGTGGAAACACGACTGGCCCTGGCACGCACTAGCACGCCTGTTTTTGGCCTGACAGTGGAAACACGGCTAATGATTGTCGTTATCAGTCGAAAGATTCTGATGAAATGGTGCGCAGAGTTAACTTACATAGCAGTCACCTCCACCCCTTTTGGGTGGGTTGAAGCGCCACTGGTTTGTGCAGCTGCATGAGCATGTAACACAACACTCGTTCTCTTATCTTATCTCAATGAGCAGTTCATTAATAAATTCATACAACCTTTACTTCATGCTGTGAAAATACAAACTGTAACACAGAGGGCCCTATTTTAATGATCTAATTGAATGGAAATGCATGGCGCGGTTGCACTTAGGGCATGTCTGAAACCACTTTTGCTAGTTTATCAACAAGAAAAACGGTCAGCACTCCAGGTGCATGGTCCAAAATGGTTGTACCTATTCTCTTAATGAGTCATTGGGGTGTTTTGGGTGTGACATGTAGTAAAACAATCAGAATCTCATCTCCCATTCCCTTTTTTTTGCACTCGCACCATAGAGAATTCACAATTTACATGGTGGAATTTGCAAGAGCAAAGACTGAACACTTCTCCAGAGAGAAAATGGATCTTCTCATGCGTGAGGTTAAAGCGCTCAAACAGACCATCTACAGGGCACAATAATCTTTTACACTGTAACCCTTTCATCAGTTTGTGTGCTTTTGTGCTGTGTGTGTAATACAGAGTGTAAATTGCATCGCACACCCACCTATGGGTGCATATTACTAACGTGCCCTTTTAACAACAACAACAAAAAAAAAATATTGACTATACCATTGACTTTAGTTTAGACTAGGTTTTAGTTGGTCACTGGCGCAATAGTTTTTAGTTGCCTCAAAATAGCATCGTGACAATGTGCCTGAACACACCTTCTTTCGAGATCAGCATGCCCATGGATGAACAGACGGGCGCATGTGCATTTGCTATTTAAACAACATGGTGCTGGACGTGAAAATGATAACCCTGCCGGGCTGAAACTATCAAAAAATACTTGCATCGTGCCTGGTATCACGTTGCACTGGGGGTATGATAGGCCCCAGAATACAACAAGCCTAGTGCTGAAAAGGGGTGGGGCTACATAATAAATACATGTATTTTAATACATATTTGTTTTATTGGTCCCACTTTATATTAGGTGGCCTTAACTACTATGTACTTGCATAATAAAATAAGTACAATGTACTTATTGTGTTCATATTGTATTGTAAAACACTTTTGCTGCTATTGAGGTGGGATAGGGGTAAGGTTAGGGAGAGGGTTGGAGGTATGGGTAAGTTTAAGGGTGGGCTAAGGTGTAAAGTATGGGTCAACAGTGTAATTATAAATGTAATTACAGAAATTAAATACAGATGTAATTACATGTAGTTTTTTTAAAATAGAAGTACAATCTAAAAACATGTATGTACACAATAAGTACATTGTACTAAATTATTAATTAAAATGTAAGTACATAGTAGTTAAGGCCACTTAATATAAAGTGGGTCCTTTTATTTTTACTTAACCTGTTGTCTTTATTTTGTAATATATGTTTTGGATAGATATGTCATGAAAACAAGTTTTTTTTTTTTTTTAATTAAAATTAATAATTTTAATGCTGCTCATAAGCACTGATGATTTGTTGTTTCACAGGTATCATAAATGGATCGCTAATGCTATGAATGTGGCATATTGGCTCTGGCATGGTATTAAACTTTTCATGATCTTCATACTCAGAATTGTACTGTGCTCAATGAGGAAAGCCCTTGGAGACATGTAAGCACACAGTAAAAAAAAAATCTGCTGTTACTGTTACTATTGTGGAATTTTTTAAATCATAACTCTCTTCTATCTTTTGCAAAGAATGCTGAGTCTGATCAGTTTCATACCTGCGCAAGTTCACAATGAGCAGCACAGACGCAGTGAGCTGGCTGAGAGACACATGGCCTCCTCTAATCTGAACGGTCACGTCTCTGGTGCTTTACCGCCAAGTCCCTCCATGGCACAGACCCTCCCAAACCTCTACACACTCCTGATTTCACTAGAGACAGCAGAGAGCAAGTGGAGAAGACGCAAGATAGAGGTGCAACACACTTTACAGCAACACGTGACTGACGTGAAAAGAAATTAAAAACCTGCAAGCAATGTGAGATGGTTAATGTTACTCATCACAGACTTGATCAATTGTTCTGTTCTACTTCAGATGGAAAAGTTTAATTGTTTTTTTTTTTTTTTTTTTTTTTTTTTTTTTATTATAGCTTAATACTAAATGCATATACTAACATACAACAAGCAATTGTAGATGATATATAAAAGAAAAAAAACATATAAAAGTTAACATATTAAAATATTATTTTATATTATTATTATTATAAATGTTTTTTAAACATTTACATTTACCAGGTGTTATAATAGTACTGCTTCATTCTATTATTTTTATCAACAGTAGTAACAGTAAGAAAAACACAGCATATAGTTTTGAGGAAAAATGAAAACACATAAATAAACATTAATCTCAGTTATGATGTCAACTGTTCCAGTTTTAATCATTTGAACATTGAGTATTATAAAAATAAAAGAGCCACTTAATTGTGTCGTTTCCTTAATATTCTTCTCACACACTTAAAATGGGCTCTTATACATGAAAATATACAGCTGCCTGTGTGTGTGTGTGTGTGTGTATGTATATATATATATATATATATATATATATATATATATATATATATATATATATATATATATATATATATATATATATATATATGATTTTGCATTTATTTCGAGCTAGTTTAAAAGCAGATTTTGAATCAGTTCAGACTATATAGGACACCTGTGTGTGTGTGTGTGCGTGCGTGTTTTGTGTGTGTGTGTGTGTGTGTGTGTGTGTGTGTGTGTTGTATGGCCACAGCTGACTATTAAATAGGTGGTTAGATCACAGGACCTGTTTAGATCCAGCTCTGACTTCAAACTCCAGGAATCAGTTGAGATCGATTGGCAATGGTGCTCAATGCACAATGTGTTCATCCAGGACGCACTGAAATGTCAAGGGTGGCTAATACAGTTCCAGACGCCACTTCTACCATTCACTAACAAATGCTGCCATTATGTCATAGCAACCATTTATAAAGACATTATCTTTTCAAATGACACCAATGTGATTTTACTAAACGATTTTAACACAAAGCCACAAAACAGAGCACATCAAAACGGTGCCTCCAACATGCAGTCTTATGATGCATCATCTACTAGCATCAGAACAAACATCTGCTGGTCCTACAACAGATGCCACCGCCTCAGTTAAAAAGCATGACAAATGACCTTTTATAAACGCCATCATATGCAAGGAGATGCTCAACCTGATCTAGCTAAATAACACACGATAGCTGTGATTCATGTTTTACATTTTATACCAAAGTGTAATGTTATTTAGCGTAAATATTGTTTTTGTAAAGAGGTTACAGACAGCATGAGGCCTCGATAAACATGTTCAGTTTCCCATGGTTTAGCCTAACGTGTCACAGAATATCTTCAGCGTAGACTATGGTTCAGAAGTCTGTTCCTGGTGGTGAGGAAAATCTGCAGAATGTTTTCACAAACATGTCATGATCAATCGATGGCTTTCATTCTAAAATCTTTACATTTAAAGTTTTACATTTACGAACAAAATGTACTGTAGGAACTGAACTGAACTGAAACTGCATGAACTGTACACACAAATCACATACTCTGGGTGGCCTTATAAATTTGTCAAAATGAGATTTATGCATAAATATTTTTAAATAATTAAATCAATTTCACCAAATACATGGGTATCTTGTAGGTTCCTCTGGACACCTGGCTAATAGCACATCTGTAGCCTGGGTCATATTAATGGGTAGTTTAGCATACCTGTTTTTTGGTGTTTTAAACTGGGATTGAGGACGACACACTTGGCATTGTTTGAGGAGCTTGCTGCTCATCTTTCACATGAGAGCATCTTTAGAGACAAAAATCCTGTAAAGGAAAGGTAAGGTGCAGAAAGGCCTGATATGGAGATTGTTTTATGCAAATAACTAACCTCAGACATGCAGTCATTCATTTGGAATACTCCTAATGCAATATTACAGTAGAATAAGGTTAAGAACATTTTTGAGTATGTACACATGTATTGTGAATTAGGCAAAAACATTTTTTCTTTTTTTTTAAGTTCCCCTGTGCATTAAAATATGAATACCGTAAATAAATAAAAATAATCCCCAGAATTATTAGTAAATGAGACACAAGTTACCTGTCAGTGCAACATATTTCCGTCTGGATTGTTTTATGAATCTGTTACAATAGGATGCAGACTTTGCGAGCAGGCTGTTAATTAAGAATATTAAAGATGAAAACTATACTGGGCACGGCAGTACTCAATTGTTCATTTCATATATGAAAAAATATGGACCATTTAATTCTAAAAAGAGGTTAGTACTCTGACGAGTACTAACAAGTGAACCTGAAGGGAAAAATAAACAATGTGAAATACATCATATAAAACTCATGGCCTTGCATGTGAAAAAATCATCTTGTAATTTTAAAAGAACTCAAAAAGATGAATTCATTCTTGTAAAATCAAACAGTTACACACCTTTGCCCTTTTTTGCTTCCCGGTCTGTTTTTACCTGTCTGTGGGCCACACACATTTGTGTAAAGAGATTAAATAGTATATTTGCATGCAGTTGATAAAGTTATGCCAAATGAATAATAATTAAACATCAATTATAATTATTTAAATGGAATGGAATTTTTTTAAATCAATACTATTTCCATATTGCTTCAGCAGGCTGACAATCCCCATGACGCTTACATTTAAAGGTGCTGTAGGGAACTTTTGTAAAAATATATTTTTTACATATTTGTTAAACCTGTCATTATGTCCTGGCAGTAGAATATGAGACAGATAATCTGTGAAAAAATCAAGCTCCTCTGGCTCCTCCCAGTGTCCTATTGCCATTTGCAGAAATCCATCGCTCCCGTTAAGAAACAACCAATCAGAGCTGCGGTCCGTAACTTTGTTTGTGTTCAAAATGTAGAAAAATGAACATAATAAGTGAGTACACCATGAATCCATTTTCTAACCGTGTTTTTGGCTTGTCCTGAATCACTAGGGTGCACCTATAATAAGTGTTTATATTCGGACTATTTTAGATTGCTTCAGGGATACTTTCTTTTTTTTTTTTTTTTTTTTTTTTTTACAGATTTTTGTAATAATTGTTATGCTAACCAGTCTAGACCAAAAAAAAAAAAAAAAAAAAAAGAAGATTCGGTTCCGGATTCTTCCTCTGCTGTTCATGGGTCGATTCATTCATTGCGTCTGTCATGTGACAAATAAACAAAAGACTTGGAAAGTGAACTAATCATTTGTTTTAATTAAATAATTAATATTTTGCTTCATTAAAATTGGTTTCAATTTTGGAATACAATCAAAGATTTTGTATGATTTGATTGTGTGATATGATTATGATTTTATGATGTATGATTTTGTGTGCGAACATGTACTGAAAATGATAACATTTTATTTATTTCTATTTTGTTTAAATGAAAAAAAAAATACTTTAAAAAAATTAACTAGAACGAAAGAGATTTGTTCAAAATGATCCAATCTTCCCATCCCTAATTGAATTTCGCTTAGCAAACTTTGTAAAAATGTGTCCTTTAATACGAATTCATTTTATGGCTCCCTCATTAGATTTTCTGGTTACCTGGACCTTCAGTGGATGGACAGAAACCTTTCAGTTTTCAATGAAAATATTTTCATTTGTGTTTTGCAGAGTAACCGGAAAGTCTTGTGAGTTTGGACGGTGAATAAATTAATAAATAAAATAACTTTACTTGCTCCCGAAATTGCACTTAAGACAAATTAAGGTAAGACATAATATTGGCCTGTTCACACCAAAATGATAACTATAAAGATAACTATAATGATAATTAGAGATATAATAATACAGAAATGGGCAAATACATACACATTTTTTTAAAATACACATAAAAACACTGAAAAAAAAATCAAATGTATTTTGCATTTAAGTTCTTTTTGCACAAAGGCTTTATCATACAAAATAGCATTTTGTATTTCCAATGTATTTCAATTGCATATTTTAAATACATATATCTGAGAGACTGCCCATCCCTAGATAATTAAATTAGCATTCACACGCCAATGCAATGCATAATAATGTACTGTTTATGCTCAAGCTGCCTTTCTGTTGTCTGTCGCTTTAAATGCTCGAGCTCTTTAAAGACATCTTCTGATTGGCTGTCGATGCTATTATCATTCATCAGCTAGAAAAAAATACAAATAAAAATCTGTATACAGTGATTCAAATGTTATCGTTCCTCTGTATCATTAAATAATCATTCACTCATTAAAACTTTGCAGTTGTCGTTACAGTTGTCATCCTTGGTGTGAACCGGGCCTTAAGTGGCTAGTTCTTCATGCTGACGGTCATCAGACATTAAAAAAACAACAATTGGCAGACCACCTGTAGCACATGATTTAAGACTCTCCTCATGATGGCGCTGTTCATTCAAATGTCAGTTTCCCTACATATACATAGAAGATGCTCCTTGGTTTCCTCTCATGTTGCCTGACAGACGTAAATGCATTAAACTTTGTTTACCTGTATTGGATTATCGAGAGAGTTCATTTTTCTTTGAGCCTTTGATTGTAGATCTATGAGGTGAGTTTTCATTTGATTTTTTCTTCTGAATGAAAAGAAACCAATTTGCATTGCAGAAACGATGTAGGGCATCACATTCAGCTTAAATTCCCTTTAGAAGACCATACGCACGTCAAAACAGGGCTCATCATGAGATCCTGTACAGGTCAGGAAACACCATGTCACCTCTAAGTCACCCAAGTGAATAATTGACACGAGTTTACCTCAACTCCAGTAGCTGAATTATTCAGAAGTAGGTTAACACTAATCCTAGATTTGCTTGATGTTGGTCAGCCAGGGAGCTAAAGGGGACACCCTGCCTTCTGTATTTAAATCAATGAACAATAACATGCGTAATTCTTACTGACAATTTATAGACGCTTAAGTTCATGGAGTGAAGACTGCAGAATTCAAAATGCTTTTGATCGTGAGATTTGCAATGTTTCCTCAAACAGAGCATCCAGTCTAATTATATAGCTTACTTTAATGTAATGCTTTTGGACACTTAAAGGAATAGTTCAGCCAAAACTTTTGCTGAAAATTTCAGGCTTTACATTTCTACATGTTTCTACATTTGGAGAAATGAAGCGCTGCAAAACTTGCTCACCAATGTATCCTCTACAGTGTAGAGTCTAAGTGAATGGGTGCCATCATAATGTGAGTCCAAACAGCTGATAAAAACACAAAGAAATCCACAGCACTCCAGTCCACCAGTTAATGTGAAGTGAAAAGCTGCGTGTTTGAGGAACAGATCCATCATTAAGATATTTTAACTTTGAAACATCACATCTTGCCAAAAAAACAAACAAAAAAACATAATCCAGTGAAAAAGTCCATCTCCTATTGCCTCCTCTCACATCAAAATCCACTCACATATTTGTATAAAAGGTTTTTTTAATTTTTTTTTTTTTTTTTTTTCGCTTGTAATCAGTGCTTTATCGGTGCATATTTCTCTCCTGATTCAGATGGGACACCTTTTTCACTGGAGGGGGCAATATTATGGATTATGGACTTGTATTTTAGCCAGAAGCCAGGGTTTTGAAGTTAAAAACATCATGATAATGCATTTGTTTCTTATAAACTTCACAAGATGTTCATTGATGGGCTGGAGTTTCGTATTACTTGGATTATGACGCTCATATAATTCAATAGTTATGAAATTACATATAAAGCTGTGCTGTGTAAGTTTTTCAAAAAGCACTCTTAAGTTCAGCTAAATGTATTTAATATAACCTATTATACATTTAACTGGAAATAACACGCAACAATCAGATTGCACTTAAGTATATTATTTCTGTTATAAATACTCAGTTTAAAGGTATGCATAAGTTTATTTATTTATTTTTAAGGTTCACAAGTCATCTGGGTATCTTTTGCCAACTGTTACTAGACTATAAATTTAGGCATAATACAAGTTTTTTTGTAGGAAAGTAAGCAGTTGGACATAAGGAATGCATCTTCGTTGACATTATAGTTTAGGGGCAGTCTTTTTAAAATGATGCCTGCTTATAGGTTTTGGACTGAGTTGGGTTCACGTGGCACGAGAGGGTCGTCAAGACGTGACAAATTGGAGAGCTATAAAATGTTAAGCAGCCATGGCCATCTCGTTCCTCAGATGTGCTCGGATGGTTACGAATACATGAGAATAGGGACGCAGAGGTGATGAATGGAAAAGAATGACTTCTCTCTGTGTTTTCCATTCTCCTACTGTAAGGCTGAGCTTTGAATAGCATACTAGCTATTTCTGTAGTATGCAGTGTGTACACTGAATTAGAACTGGTGTAGAAACTATGTTCACTCAGAAATGGTAAGTAAATAAATAATAAATAATACAAAAAAGAATAAAAAAATAAATAAATCACATTAAGTTAAAGTATTTAAATATGGCATTTTGGAGTAGAAAGGCTGATTTTTTTTTTTTTTTTTTTTTAATCTGTATAATGTGCTTCAGTAATCATTGTTTTACTGACTTTTTTGTTGTGTACTGTATACTCTTCAGATTTTCTGTACACATGGAATACTCTGAAATGTGAGCTACATAGCAGAGCACACTTCACAGGTAATGTATCCCAGCATGCAATACATCATAAGTAACATCAAAGAAATATATATTTGTCTCTGTATAGGATTTACATTTTTTTTTAAAAAAACCTTATATAAATATTACATTATAGGGAACCCAAAAGGTTGGATAAAAAAAAAGAAATGTAATAGTTATTGTTCTTTTGAAAAATATGCATACGGTTGGACAAAAACTCATTCAATTTTTCATATAAAACATCAAGGAGAGTACAATTTGGTTGACTTAATCATATATATTTACAGTGTGACACATTATATTGTTATATTATAATAACATAATTATAATTATAATAATAATATTTAGAAAAAGTATATAAACATGAATGATATAAAAACAATATTTAATATATTTTTATTATCTCTTTCTTGACTCATATGATCTGATTTGCTAAATTAAATGTGCAACAATATGACAACCAGGGTAAACTATTTAATTATAGTTAATTAAAACTAAAGCTGAAACTAAAATTGTAAACTTTTAAAAGTAAAAACATTTACGTTGTGTGTGTGTATATATATACACACACATTTCTCACTTCTCAACTTAAATACTGTAATAAAAAACTTAAATAAAATAATTAAAAATATAATAAAAAGATATGAACATATATAAAAAAATAAAAACTACTACAAATAGACAGTGACATACAGTATATGAATTCATACAGTATACTACAATTTAATTGTACATTTAAAAGTACTGTATTTAGTTCAGTAACACAGTAAAGACCTCACAACCCGTTTTGATCATGTGACTGGACAGCCTCCTGCTGGATGAGATTTTGTGAAACACTATTAAAAGCACATCAGTGCACCTGCTAAAAAGCGTCTCTCTGTGGAGTGGAGGGAAATCCTCATCAACATGACCCACATTCTGTGGCAATGGGTGGTGAGTGGCCAAATACACACACCCCCGCCCCACTGATGAATACTCACAAAACCATGTGCAGGAGGACAATTCTAAATCAAATAAAAACCAGCCTCAAACTACCTTCAAAACATACAGTTGAGGTCAAAAGTTTACATATGTTAATTAGTTTACCAAAATAAGAGGGATCGTACAAAATACGTTTTTTTTTTCTTTTTTTTTAATTTAGTACTGACCTAAATAAGATATTTCATTTAAAAGACTTTACATATAGTCCACGAGAGAGAGAGAGAGAGAGAGAGAGAGAGAGAGAAGTTGAATTTATTAAATAATAACATGCATCATGATTTTGCAGATTCTTCAAGGTGTATGTAAACGTTGACCTCAACTGTACATAATAATGGCAATTTAACAAATATACAGCCTTGATCAAACATATTTACACTTTAATGAATAGCAAACCTTTCACCACAAATGTACTTATTTCTCATGATTAAATTACATAATTACATATTTCCCCCCTCATCAGTTCATCATTCATTTACTTGAGACTGTAGGCCAAGTGTCAATGTGGAGAGAAGTGACAAGCAAGGACTTCAGCTAGGTGTCTTGTCTGCTTGATTACAATCGCTTCCAGCGAGCAGTCAACAGGTCAAAGTCCACGGCTCGAGTCAGCAAAGTAATCAGCAAAGCCATCTCACGTGCACAAGTCCTTCTCCCAGCGTTCACTTACTGGTTATTTACATTTACATTAGGTTATTGAACGAAGATCAGCAGTGTTATTTTAGTATCATGTACTGTATATGCTATTATAGATTGTTAATATCTTGAATTAGATTTTATTTGTGTATTTTCTTTTAAATGCTTCAGCAGTTTTGTTTTGTGTTTTTGTCATTTTATGTAATTTTCTAATGAACCTGTCATTTACTTGCTAAATATTATGAATATTGTTGTTTCTGTGACTAAATTTCCCCTCTTTTTAATTCACTTTGGATAAATGTGCATTAAGTACTTTTTGTATTTATTCCTTTTTTTTTTAACTTTTTTTATTTTTCATTAGTATTTTACACTAAGGCAACTAGCTAAAATTTTTTTATCTATCTATCTATCTATCTATCTATCTATCTATCTATCTATCTATCTATCTATCTATCTATCTATCTATCTCTCTCTCTCTCTCTCTCTCTCTCTCTCTATATATATATATATATATATATATATATATATATATATATATATATATATATTTCAGCTATTAAATTAGTTTTTATTTTTTACTTTATTTTGTGTCAAGAAATGTTTTTTATTTATTTATTTATTACTTTAAGTTAATGGTAATAACCCTGGTTCATGGCACACATAGCAATTTTACACTTTAGCAAATTGCAAGGAGAATTCGTACAATATCATGTATGTGTTTTCATATGATTTAATTTGTATACAGGGTTAGGGGTGGGGTGAGTTTACAATTACAACACAATTTGTACAAATTTGCCACTTTTAACAAGATATAAAATAGTACCATTTTATTTTGTACCCCCCCCCCCCCCCCCCAATCCGATGTGCTTCCAGCTGGCTGAAAATGAGCCTATGTGATCTGTCAGACTTGTAATGAAAAGCAGAAGCAGAGACAGATCCCCTGCGAAGACCTTGTCGACGACCACCGGGACGAGACCACAGGAACCAGACGAGTCCTCTGCACAATCTGACTTGTGTTGCAGCCTGAAACTGGTTTCTCCCAAGGGTTTTTTCTCCATTCCTGTCACTGATGGAGTTCTGGTTCCTTGCCGCTGTCGCCTCTTGCTTAGTTGTGGACGCTTGACTGATTGCACAAACTCTATTGGAGGAGAGCTGAACTGGATGATGACATCACTGAATCATCAATGAACTGACTTTAACTGAAAAATGTACTGTTTGTTATTGTAACACTGTAAAACTGCTATGATACACTCAGTATTGTATAAAGCGCGATATAAATAAAATACTACAATAACACCAGTAAATAATGTAATCCAGTTTCTCAATGTTACGATAAAAAGAAAGTCCGTTGTCTATTTTCTTGCCCCTTCGATCGTGTGAACGGACCTTACATCCAACGACAAATGTTCTTCCCATAGCTACGACTTCATTGGTGCGTAATGACAAGTGGACTCACAAAATGGCCATTTTTCCCATCAGCCACACACAGTGACTCAGTTGTGATTAAAGAGAAACATATTTCAGCATGGGTCATTAGATTGGCATGTTTAGCCACTTTGAAATGCACTGATGTCTCAGTATAAAATGATACAAAGTTTAATTAAATTTTAAATGATTTTAAATCAACAGTAGTCACTTTAATCCTATGCTAATATACTTTAGCTATAGGTTTTGAACTAAAATATTTTATATAAAAAATGTCCAAGTCCATGCATGAATGAAGTCTTAAACAAGAACAAATATTATTTTATCTAAAAGAATAAAAATAAAAAACAGCTTGTGAAACCCAGTGTTTATTCAGACTGTGTTCAGATAGGACTAAAGTGACTTTTTGAAGAGTTAAACTTAAATCGCTTCCAAATCAGCACATTTATTCCTCTTTAATCTAAAGAGTGTTCAGGTTTGCCAAGGCCTAAAACACCAAATCTCCAAAACTAAATTAAAAACATTCATTCCAAGCTAAGTATTAAGCTCATGCAGAAAGTCCTTCCATGGGGAAAAAGTATTTAACCCTGTAAACCCTGTAGCCTGACTAAATTAACTTGCTTAAGGTTTTTCTTTTTTTTAAGACCACATTTACACAACTAATAAGGGTCCTATCCTTTAGCCTTGCAATGCTATTGGATTCTCGATTTAGGTCTGTTTACCTGGCCATGAGCTTAAAGTACATCATCTTGTACCGGATAAATCAACATATATATATTTGTTTTTCTGTGATTAGTAATATGTCTAGATTATGTAGATATTAAGGTATTGTTGAATGCTTTGATCATTTTAGATTTTGAGCTTATGTCAGTGTTGTAATTTTACAACACTAGGTGAAGGGGAAGCATAATATGCCTGCGCACCTTGCACATTACATAGATGAACTGGGCTTGGCATCTGATCCATGTTAAAAACATAATAGAAAAATACTGTTTTTAATCCTTCACAAGTTTGAAGTGTCTTTTTTGAATTTCAATCGGGATTTAATAAATGTTCAAGAATAAATAATTTCTTCAAAAATGTGAATGTATTTGTGTAGCCACGTTTGAAACTATCTGCATCTTATCATTGCTATTGCAGATGAAATATAACACAGATAACATTAATTAAATATATTTTACCAGGTTAAATGTTGATTATAAATAACTCAAACCCCTTTATCTATTTATCTAAAATTGATCTTTATCTAAACTTCCACCATGTTTGTAGTTTTTTAAATAATTTTTATTAGTGCTTGTAGTTCTCAACCGAATCATTGTCAAAGTGCAATGGATTGTGGGAAATATTAGCCATTAAATTGTGTATGGATCCACACTTACTATTTTCAGCATACTATGCTTTGGGACACACTTATTCTAATCTCACATACTATTTAGGATGGATAGTATGAACACTGGGATGCAGGGCATGCTTTTCGCTTGCCAACACGAACCCACATCCCTTTGTGTCAATTTCGGATTTTCTCATAAGCAGAAGTAGATTGCATTAGCACCCCCTTTTGTCTGTTGTCAATATAATCGGACACTTTTTCGTGATGATGAACCAGCCATGCAGGCCGACGGCCGTGGACTGCCCCAGAACATCCAGATGGCCAGTCCGCCCCTGCGCACACACCTAAATCATTCCTAAGACCTTGTTACAGGCAGTTTGCTATGTAATAGATCTGACTATCATAATTATACTTCTCAAACCCTTGATAAGTCCATGAATAACAGCATTGACAGCCTCTCTCATCGCCTGCCTCTCCTGCTCACGGCTGTTTCTTTCCCTAAAGTACCTTGTCACATTTCATGCATTCATCCAACACTGTTTCAGTCTTTACGTCTTTGACCAATGGCCATTGTTGTCTCTTACCTCTCGGCGCACGCCAGCATTTAGGCTAGTGTTACCTGTTCTTCAGTGATCACTCCTGGGGCTTTTGTCAGATCACTACAGTAAGTGAAGCTACAGTGACTGGAGATAAAACAAGCCACAGAGTTCATCTTTGTAAAGTATGTGAATTAGAAAAGAGGTAATGCAGTGCTATCCTCATTTTAACTATGTTTGACTCACTACCTTGTGAAGAGTAGAGTTTTAGCTAATCTCTAAGCTTTGAGACCATGCTAATAGCTCCTACAACAATAAACATTTAGCAGATGTACTACACATTATATACTCTCTGCCTGTGACTAGCTTTAGCATTTAGCAAGTATGTATACGAATGCTATATAATTCAAAAGGGATGAGTAGTTTCTTATGTTCTGGCGCAACTTCCTGTTTCAACAGGAAATACATCAACACACCCCTTAAGAAAAGAAGTAAACTTTCTTCTTTTACTTTCAAAAAGAGTACTTAATAGGGAAATAATATTAAAAATAATACACTTAAGTGTGAACTGAATGTAAACATTTTTCAGACACTTAGCTGCACGTTATTTAGTATTAAAAAATATATTATTGTTTAAATTTACAGTATATTAAGAGCAATTAACTTAAGTGTGTTTTTAACAAGAGTGCTACATTTGCAATGCACTACTTCCAAAATGTATAAACTTGAATCGTAATATAAAATTTTTCAGTAGAGTTAAGTACTTTAGATGTGCTTTAGTATGTTAGTCAACTCATCAAAACAGGTGTAGTTCTGGAAAGCGTGACTAAAGATTACACTGATTTGAAATGTACTTTAAAGTGAAATGTTTGACATTTAATTTGTTGCTTATTAAAGTGCATTAAAACAGTAACGTAAACTCCCTTTAAAGGGGGGGGGGGTGAAATGCTCGTTTTCACTCAATATCCTGTTAATCTTGAGTACCTATAGAGTAGTACTGCATCCTTCATAACTCCAAAAAGTATTTAGTTTTATGATATTTATAAGAAAAAGATAGTCTGTACTGATTTTTCCCGGGAAAACACGACCGGCTGGAGGCGTGACGTGTGGACGGAGCTAAAGAATCACGAGCGCCAGTAGGCTTTTGCGTTGAGAGCATGTGGAAGCTGTGACACAGATCCAGAGGCTGAAACTGAACGAGAGCAGCAGCAGCAACGACTCGCTCCGAGCGGGGCTCGAACCCGGGTGTCCGATGGGAGGCGGACGCACTAACAAGGAGGCAGAGATATTTTAAGCAGTTTTACTCACCGCCTGCGGTTCCAACACACATTCGTGACCCTTTTTCGTTGGGATTGCATCATCCTTAAGAAATAAACGATGTGCAAATCCGTCGTCAAACTGGGCTTTGTTTGTAAAACAAGCATTTTCGAAATGCAGGGAACAAACAAAAACACTTGCACAACTCCGTTGATGCTCTGTAAAAATAAACTCCATCCACTGGTCCCTTAATGCTGTTTTTTTTTTGGTAATCTGTGCAGGGTTGTCTTGCCCTGGCAACCAAAAACACACTTCTTTTGTGACATTTCGCGACGCTCTTGCTCTGATCAGTGAAGTCTGTTGTGCTCTCAGTGCTGTGCTATACGGGAGCGTGCACTCTTCCGGCAGACGTGCCTTAGGACCCATATAAAGAAATTCCACTCCATCTAACGTCACACAGACCCATACTCGAAAAAAACTTTCCAAAACTTGTGACAAACCGGAAGGAGTATTTTTGGAACAGAAATACTCCTTCAAACGTACAACTTAATTTTTGAAACTTTGTCCATGTTTAGCATGGGAATCCAACTCTTTAACAGTGTAAAAAACTCAGTATGCATGAAATAGCATTTCACCCCCCCTTTAAGTACACTTCAATGGTATTTATTTCATTAATATTACATTGCCTGTGAGTGTTTGTATATATATATGTGTGTGTGTGTGTGTGTGTGTGTGTGTGTGTGTGTGTGTGTATATATATATATATATATATATATATATATATATATATATATATATATATATATATTTATATATATACATATATATAAGAATATACTTTTAATATTTAAAGTACACAACAAGTGCACGTTTCATTCAGTTAAGCCTATTCTTTTTCACAACAGAAGTAAGAAAACTGTGGGTGAATAATCAGCCAAGCAACAATGTGAGAGAAACAAGGAAGCATGGCTATGATCTGTCTCTGATGAAAGAGAAAAAGAAGAGCTGCTCATGTTACAGTGAAAGTCAAGCCTGTTATTGCCGGTAATGAGGGCATCTTATATATCAGTGAATGCGTTAGAGGGGTTTCCAGAGAGGTGCGGGATCTCATAGACCTGAACTGCATGCATGCTCTCCAAACCGTACACTTTTACTCTTAATATTGATGATTCACCCATTCACCCCACCCCGGTTGTCAAAAACCTTGGCATTACATTCGACTCCACTCTCAGTTTTGATCATCATATCAAATCACTCACTAAAACTGCCTTCTTTCACCTCCGTAACATTGCCCGCCTCCGACCTTTCCTTTCTATTAGTGATGCAGAGACTTTGGTTAACTCCTTCATCATGTCCCGCTTAGATTATTGTAACTCACTTTTCCTTGGTCTACCCACCAAATCCCTTCAAAGATTGCAATACATTCAAAACTCGGCAGCCAGGCTCCTTACACATACAAAACGATCTGCTCACATCACCCCCATTCTCCATCAACTCCACTGGCTACCAGTCCCGTCCCGGATTAAATACAAAGTACTACTACTCACCTTCAAAGCTCTCCATAACCTCGCTCATTGTAGCCGGAACTACTTCTCTCTGTTTATGTCTATGAAGAATCACAAAGGTACTGGGTTACTCCGCCGCAGTACCCCCGAAGCAATCTAAAATAGTCCGAATATAAACACTTATTATAGGTGCACCCTAGTGATTCAGGACAAGCTAAAAACTCGTTTTGGAAAATGGATTCATGGTGTACTCTCTTATTATATACATTTTTCTACATTTTGAACACAAACAAAGTTACGGACCGCAGCTCTGATTGGTTATTTTTTACCGGGAGCGATGGAGTTTCTGCAAATGGCAATAGGACAACTGGGAGGAGCCAGAGGAGCTTGATTTTTTCACAGATTATCTGTCTCATATTCTACTGTCAGGACATAATGACAGGTTCCCTACAGCACCTGTTCATGAATGCAGGTATTGAAAAATGCTAAATCACAATTTTAAAGGCATCTTTTAATTTAATTTGTATATATATATATATATATATATATATATACAGTATTGTTCAAAATAATAGCAGTACAATGTGACTAACCAGAATAATCAAGGTTTTTCGTATATTTTTTTATTGTTACATGGCAAACAAGTTACCAGTAGGTTCAGTAGATTCTCAGAAAACAAATGAGACCCAGCATTCATGATATGCACGCTCTTAAGGCTGTGCAATTGGGCAATTAGTTGAATTAGTTGAAAGGGGTGTGTTCAAAAAAATAGCAGTGTGGCATTCAATCACTGAGGTCATCAATTTTGTGAAGAAACAGGTGTGAATCAGGTGGCCCCTATTTAAGGATGAAGCCAACACTTGTTGAACATGCATTTTAAAGCTGTGGAAAATGGGTCGTTCAAGACATTGTTCAGAAGAACAGCGTACTTTGATTAAAAAGTTGATTAGAGAGGGGAAAACCTATAAAGAGGTGCAAAAAATGATAGGCTGTTCAGCTAAAATTATCTCCAATGCCTTAAAATGGAGAGCAAAACCAGAGAGACGTGGAAGAAAACGGAAGACAACCATCAAAATGGATAGAAGAATAACCAGAATGGCAAAGGCTCAGCCAATGATCACCTCCAGGATGATCAAAGACAGTCTGGAGTTACCTGTAAGTACTGTGACAGTTAGAAGACGTCTGTGTGAAGCTAATCTATTTTCAAGAATCCCCCGCAAAGTCCCTCTGTTAAAAAAAAGGCATGTGCAGAAGAGGTTACAATTTGCCAAAGAACACATCAACTGGCCTAAAGAGAAATGGAGGAACATTTTGTGGACTGATGAGAGTAAAATTGTTCTTTTTGGGTCCAAGGGACACAGGCAGTTTGTGAGACGACCCCCAAACTCTGAATTCAAGCCACAGTCCACAGTGAAGACCGTGAAGCATGGAGGTGCAAGCATCATGATATGGGCATGTTTCTCCTACTATGGTGTTGGGCCTATTTATCACATACCAGGGATCATGGATCAGTTTGCATATTTTAAAATACTTGAAGAGGTCATGTTGCCCTATGCTGAAGAGGACATGCCCTTGAAATGGTTGTTTCAACAAGACAATGACCCAAAACACACTAGTAAACAGAGAAAGTCTTGGTTCCAAACCAACAAAATTAATGTTATGGAGTGGCCAGCCCAATCTCCAGACCTTAATCCAATTGAGAACTTGTGGGGTGATATCAAAAATACTGTTTTCTGAAGCAAAACCAAGAAATGTGAATGAATTGTGGAATGTTGTTAAAGAATCATGGAGTGGAATAACAGCTGAGAGGTGCCACAAGTTGGTTGACTCCATGCCACACAGATGTCAAGCAGTTTTAAAAAACTGTGGTCATACAACTAAATATTAGTTTAGTGATTCACAGGATTGCTAAATCCCAGAAAAAAAAATGTTTGTACAAAATAGTTTTGAGTTTGTACAGTCAAAGGTAGACACTGCTATTTTTTTGAACACACCCCTTTCAACTAATTGCCTAATTGCACAGCCTTAAGAGCGTGCATATCATGAATGCTGGGTCTTGTTTGTTTTCTGACAATCTACTGAACCTACTGGTAACTTGTTTGCCACGTAGCAATAAAAAATATACTAAAAACCTTGATTATTCTGGTTAGTCACATTGTACTGCTATTATTTTGAACAATACTGTATGACAAATATATACTATATAATATATTTGTATATATATAAGATTACGACGTCACGTCACAATTTTTTTTTAGGTAATGTGTAAATCCATAGGTAGTCCTTACACTCCAATAAGATAATGGCAATATCTTTTAACTAAACTACTTTTCAAATTATTTATTTTAACAAGGTTCTGTATGTTGCAGTTCATATTGAGGACAGTCAGGTCAAACACTGCAACGATTACACAATGCATCATTTTAATACAGTACACAATTATTACCATATTAAATGGCTTTATGTTGTCACTAATTTACAGTATACATTTACAACCAAATATGATCAGTTGTCAGGCTAAGCAGACGATTTTCAAGTTCCTGAAGATTCCTTATGAACATTTTGAAGGCTTTAAATATTCTCATTGGATTATAATTATATAATAAAAGGATTTGTTCAAATGTACAGTTCATTCTCTAGCACAACCACCACAACGTTCAGTTAGAAGAACCATCAATATAGAGGCAAAATGTGCAAACAAATGTCACATTAGCAATGAAACACTACTTCTTCAAACAGAAATGACGTAACTTCAGGTTAATACAGTATAAAACAGCAGCAGTTATAACATTAAAAAAAAACTTGAAAATATGTGTTCATATCCAGTATGACTTGGGGAACAGCTCACCAAGATTCACAAGATTTAGCAAAACTATATAATACAGTGAGACCTGATTCTCTCTCCAACAAAATGTTTAGCAAAATGATCAAACATTTATGTCTTTAGCTTGTTTCAGGACGTTTTTCTCAAAGACAACTGTTCATTTCTCTAGGATTCTCTAGGTAACTGTTGAATCTGACAAAGAGAACAAGACTTGGAAGTCTTGTTAGATCTATGAATATATATTTAATTCAAATCAAATCAAGCAACATTCACCATAAATACAAGGAAATTTCACACAGTATAAAACCTGAATGACAGCATTCCTGCAACAGGTTCAACCCATCTCAGTCAAAGGCACTGTTAAGCTCACAGACATGAATTTGGACAGTAAGTGGAAAACTCTGAATGCATTTCTCCTCTTCATTGGCTGAGCTTCTTCCTCTAAAGTGCCTCAAACAAACCTTCATGATTATCATTTCAAATGCCAAATGATACATTAATGAAATACACTACTTAATTTGGAATTATATTAGAAAAACATACAAAGAGACAATGGTATTAGAGCAAATGTTAAAAGTGTAATTTTGCAGGTTACCCAAAATTGTAGTTTGCTGGTGGAAGCATTAAGCCACCCAAACACACTTGATAGTGCAGTTGTCATTTAACTTTCAGAGTGATTCTGTAATATTTAATCACACATAGTGGACCGGGTGTGGTAGGTTTATGAGATTATGAGATGCTCTAGTTTGAATTATTATTTAATAAATGGATTATGCAACACAGATGGATATCTAACATGAAATTTAAATTGTGTTACTTATGTACAATTTCAGAGAAACTGTAATCACATTCATATCATTCAAGTTAGGTACCATTTATAATAATCTGTTCCCAAAAACACCCCAAAATTCTAGCAAATGCTGGAGCACTAAAAATTAAACATTATTCATTTTTCAAGAGCATTCATTTATTAATCTTGGAAGAAATTGTTGTAAAGCATTTAAAGTGCCCCTAATATGCCATTTTGAATATTGTCTTCCATTGAATCCCACTTCTATGATGGCTAGACGTCACAGGGTAACACATTTGCATAATGCCGACATATGTTCTACGATGGACGACTGCTTCTCTAACCGCAGGGAGTTCAACGCGGGATTCACAAAACACTTGCTCTTGAAAGATGGTTCAATCGAGTTCCTGGTTTATTTGTACCAGATTGAATAAAGCATGATAAATAATAGATGTTTATATTTTCTATTGATTGATCTAAATGCACTTAATTCTTTATAAAAGAGGCATCTAATGCTCAACTAATGCAGAAACATAATACTACCTGTCATACTTCATGGCAGCCGAGGTTTTCACATTCGCTTGGAATTCTTATACAGTTCCCACACGTGCACCAAAATAAATTATAACAATGACGCTGCAATCATGCCTTATAACTATGACAAACTAAGTTGACACTTAACACTGAGAAACATCCTGCTCCAGTCCTGCAGGCGAATCAGTGCCTGATTGATCAACTAGACGTTTCATCTTCGGACTCTGGCTTGAATTATAAGGTAGAATCTAAACCATCTTTTCTCTTCATACATTCTCTATGGAGCTGTTATTCAGTTATGTCAATGGGCATTTTGTTTCTGAATCACACTGTATGAGGTAGACCAATAACAAAATCAGAGCAGAGTAGGCTCACGGAAAAGAGGGGTTTAGAGAGACTGAATCTTTGAACTGATTCATATGAATCGTTTACGAATCGTTGATAATTGCGGTGAAATTAAATGTATATTCTGTGAAAATGAAAGTGTTGCATACATATAAACCTGTAGTAGGAGACTCCCAGAACAATATTAGGAACTTTAAAAATGGCACAATCGGGGCACTTTAAATAATAACGATAAATAAAATACTACATTAATGGGAATTTGATCGTCATTGAGAATAATAACAGTTACACAATAATTAAGGTAAAACATCCAGATGCATTACTGAGAACTGGAATGATACTGTGCTTATTTGATATGATAAAACTAGCAGTGATAATAAAATAGATTTTCTTTATGCAAAATATAATCTCTTGATTTTGCTGTGAAATACGAGATTTACACTCATGAAAATGAAGTTTCAATATGGGTTTTAAAACTTTGATTTATCAGTCTGCCAGCTCCCATTTGTCTTGTTCAGAGAAGAACTACTTCCATGTTTTGTATGGTTCCCTGACTTTATAGCTTGATCGACTGTCTCAGGTATGGGCTGCTTTTCTTCCTGGTCTCTCTCTCTGTGGTAAAAGTAGTTGAAATTGGAGACTATAACAGGCACAGGCAGGGCGATGGTCAATACCCCAGCAATGGCACATAGAGTGCCAACAATCTTACCGCCTAGTGTAATAGGACACATGTCTCCATATCCCACAGTGGTCATAGTAACTACAGCCCACCAGAATCCATCAGGGATGCTAACAAATTGGGTGTTGGGATCGTCCACCTCAGCAAAATAGATGGCGCTGGAGAAGAGGATGACTCCAATAAAGAGGAAGAAGATGAGTAAGCCAAGTTCCCTCATGCTGGCCTTGAGCGTCTGGCCCAGGATCTGTAGCCCTTTGGAGTGTCTGGAAAGCTTAAAGATCCTGAAGACTCGCACCAGTCTAATGATTCGCAGGATGGCCAGGGACATATTCTGCCCCGTGTCTGACTTTTTGGTGGTGGTCACAATCTCAGTTATCAAAGTGACGAAATAGGGAACAATGGAGACTATGTCAATCATGTTCATGATGTTGTTAAAAAAATCCCGCTTGCTGGGGCAAACCAGGAAACGCACACAGAACTCGAAGAAGAACCAGACGATGCATGCAGTCTCAAGAATGAAGAAGGGGTCAGAGAAGGTGCTGGTGATGGTTTTGGGAGAGGCACTTGGAGGAGGAGCACCTGAAGGATGCGTCTTGTTGAAGGAAACACCCGCAGTCGGAAAAAGCTCCAGGTCCTCACGAAATTCTGGGAGAGTCTCCATGCAGAATATGACGATGGAGATGACGATGACGAAGACAGAAACGAGCGCGACCCCTCGGGCTGCGTTTGAGCTCTCGGGATACTCAAAGAGCAGCCAGAACTGCCTGTAAAACTCATTGGATGGCAATGAGATCTCCACGTCTTTAATAAAGCCTTCCTCCTCGCGGAACTGGTCCATGGCTTCCTGTCCTAACTCATAGAAGGTAATCTCATCCGCAAAGACATCTAAAGGTACGTTCGAGGGACGGCGGACCTTCCCCCCTGACTGATAGTAGTACAGGATCCCATCAAAGCTCGGGCGATTGCGATCAAAGAAATACTCGTTTCTCATGGGGTCAAAATAGCCCATTCTTTTCATTGGGTTGCCCAGAAGGGTGTCTGGAAACTGGTCGAGGGTCCTCAGACGGGTTTCGAAGCGAAGGCCGGCGATGTTTATGATGACCTTCTGATCACCTTCGTCAAGAGTTCGCTTATCAATAAACAAGTCCTCGTATTCTTTGGCCATTTTACTGAAGATTGTCTCACTTTGTGATCCTTCACTGTTCACAAGTAACTTCCAGTTGGAAATCAGACTAGCGCAGCTGGCACGACCTCTCCTCGTGTGAGGGGGTAGGATAGGTGATTGCGGTTTTTCCTGATTTTGTGGGGTCTTCTCTTTATATGGCAACACTTTTGCAGAATTGCAGTAGGTGTTGCCAGGCCCAAACTCTGGCATTTCTACCCTCAAAGCCATCATCTCATTGGGGTAGTCTGGATCATTGAAATTGTCCATACCGTTAGTATTCTCCATACCCTCAAAGTCAACTAGCGCCACCTCGATCCTTCCAGCCTGGACCGTCATGTGGCTCCAGATATCAGACAACCACCAAATTCAAGCTTCACCAGAACAAACCCAATGGATCAATATTTCAAATGCTCTTTGGCATTCGATTTTAAAGTTGAGGTCAACACAATGAATAAGAATCCAAGGTGCGTGACCTGCAAAACAAAGAAGAGTTAGAATTGTTTTTTGACACCAGTAAATGGTGTTTGACAAGCACATTGTTTCTTGGTTTCTCATCTGGGTGAAGCACTAAGGAAAACAGCTGGCAAAGGTGACATATTTTAGGAGGTGTCAGCATCACAATAATTCCAAAAATGGCAGTTGTCGCTGGGCTATTTATGTTTTTTGCTATGAATCACTTTTACAATTCAAATGTGCAATGTAGGTGTGATGTAGGGCTGGGATAAACAATTATTTTTTAAACGATTAATCTAGCGATTATTTTTTTCAATGCATCGATTAATCTAACGATTAATTTTTTCAGACCGATTCGATTTGATTATCTCCCCATTAATTGACTACTAACAATTTGTACATGTTGATTTACATATCTGAATGAAAAAAAAAAAAACATGAATTCCTTAACATTGCAATATATCTTTATTGCTCTTAAAATTACAAAATAAAAGACTGACTAAGAATGCATTACTTTGGACTTGTATATAGCATTCAATAAAACCTTGAAGCCTTGAAAACACATAGTTTACTGAAACAAGCTTACTGAACACATAGGGCCTAGCTTACTGAAAAAAAAAAGTTCTTCTTTCAGATGAAAATAACAACAACTTGATGTCTAGCATTCAATAAAAAAGGTCACCCAAAATACTTGTTTAGAGCAATTGAAAGAATACAGTAACCAATGTAAACTTGAGGGCTTTAAGCTAATACAGAGAGTGCTTTTCCAAAACAAAAACAAAAAACAAAAAAAATTAACAGTGGGAGCCAACAGCCTGTCATGGAGAAAAAAAAAATCTCTGAATGCTCCACGTGAAACTTTGGCGTTCCACCCTTTTTCTATCGTGTCTAATGATTTTGGTTAATATGCACGATGGAGAGAGAGAGAGAGACAGAGCAAGACAGCACTCGTGTAGTTTAAAGACTGTGAGTGCGCGAGCGCACGTGAAACTTTGGTGTTTCGCCCTTTTTCTATCGTGTTTAATGATTTTTGATTAATATGCACAAGGGAGAGAGAGAGAGCAAGAAGCCGGGGCTCTCTCTTGTACGCACCCTGTCAGGCGCAGCAGTCATTCTATTCTACATCACTATCGATCAAATAAGGCTTTGACAGCCGCCAAAAAAAGATCAATGCAAAAAAAAACCTGGATTGGTCATATAACGTTATACAGAATGTTGATCCGGCCATCGCGTATATTCAGCACACATAAGGTAAACGTTTTGCAAACGTTTCTTAGAGAAATAAAAACAGGTCGACGAATCGATGCGCATATTTTGCGACGACGTATTTTTTGCATCGACGTCATCGATGACGGGTTGTCCCAGCCCTAGAGTGATGGCAATAAATATTAAACATCCTCTTTCAGACTGACACGTTATCTGTTAATTAGTGTTCCTGTAGCATTTCATTATCAAGTGCAAGGTTGGGGGTTCGATTCCCCTGCAACACATGATAGGTAAAAATTGATAGCCTGAATGCACTGTAAGTTGCTTTGGATAAAAACATCTGCTAAATGCATAATTTTAATTTTAATTTTAATTTTAATTTTAATTTTAATTTTAATTTAATTACAATACAATATATTCTAATTGAATATTATATCGTGCATGTGAATCTCACACATCTCACAATATGGCATGGTCGTATTTTCCACCCACTTTTAATAGTTAGTAAGGTAATTTGTTAAGTTTAGGTATGTTGTAGGATTAAGGGATCTAAAACTAGATCTAGTTAATAGTGAGAATTGGCCCCTAAAATACAGCCATTCACATGAACACTCAACTGCTTTAACATTTCCCCTCGTTGTCAGAAACTCAAGTTTCGTACATGTTAACAGACATTTGGATGGGTTCCCTGCTGTTCTTAACGTGACACGGACGTTTCCAGTATCTATGGTGACACGTCTCTGACATAACAGTCGGCTGGACATCACCTCAGCTAAAGTGTAACCCCTGTCAAACACTTGACACCAGAGTCCTGGCCTGTGAGGCAGTGTGGGAGAATAAGAGAGCAGCTGAAAGAGAAGTCGAGAGATAGCAGGAGAGGGAAGGAAGCAGAGAGAGAGAAAGAGAAACTTCAAGCCCAGTAAAGGCCAAGACAGTGTGGAAAACAATCAGCCCTCATCTAATTCACTTACTATTCTTCTGACCTGCACTGGGTTCAGAGGAAATGTTGCAGTGCCATCAGCCAAGCTGTACTACAACTCATTAGCAACAGCACTTTGTAGAGCCAAAAAGTGTCCCCCCCCCCTGGTTTTAAGCCTGAAAACCTACAACATTTTAATGAAATTTCAAATAAATACAAAGCAGAATATCAGCATATTAAAATTCTTATTAGTGATGCCTAGACTATTATTATTATTGCACAAATTAACTTTCATATCTTTCCAAAACCCCATTCATAACTCGTCCCACACATTTGTATTACAGATGTGAACACTATTGTGAACTATTGTGCTTGTAAATTTCTACAGCAAGTGACTTTTGGGTCCAAAATTCCATAGACAACATTGATTGAGACAATCGAAGGTCAATCTAGAGACCAGAATATCAGGGATGTAACCCCGGCAGGGGTTGTAGGTGGGGGAGTGGATGTATAGTGGTTTCTTTCACAGTCAGTACCACGACTGAGGGGAGAATCTTGTTCTTGAATCTAGTTTTTGTTTTTGAGTTTATTTTTGAGAATCTTTTTTACCTGAACATTGCTGCCTAATGCTCCGGTTGTGTAGTATGAGCACAAACTCTGAGTATGAGACATCATACTTAGCTACACATCACATCAATAAATCAAATAACCACCTAGTAATCACCCTGAACACCCTAGAAATATACTTAAAACCACTTTAAACACATTAGCTACCACAGAGCAATGTGCTAAAATAATTTAAATAATAATAATAATAATAACAGATTAAACTGTATTTCCTGCTTGTACAGATATTAGATATTTCTAAATGTGCTATATTTTCAGGCTAAATCTCAAATAGGAGTGGTTGAGAGGCATGGACAGATGTTTAATTAAAGATGCCATAAATGAGTCATCCTGCTCAGCTGCCACTGACCAGAAAACAGAGAACATGTGCGTCACAGAGAGAGAGAGAGAGAGAGAGAGACTGTCATTATTCAAGGGAAGCAAATTGCAACACTGAGTAAATAACTGATATATATATCAATGTAGAATCTTCCTCGGTTTACTATATGGATCTTTGGAAACTGAAAATTGTTTCATTTTAGGCAAGGCAAGTTTATTTATATAGCACATTTCGTACACAATGGTAATTCAAAGTGCTTTACATAAAATAAATTAAAATAATTATGAAGAAAAATAATAACAAGAATAAAACAAGCATCAAAACAAAAATGTACTTATTTCAAATGAATTTAAAACAGTTAGAAAATGATTTTACATAAAATAAAATAAAATAAAAAAAAACGGTGAAAATATAGTTTTAGTTCTTCAGACTAGAAATGCTCTTCTTTAAAACACCAGCACATGGATGGTTATTTTAAAGAAATGGGAATGTAAATGCTTCTTTTAAGAAACCAGGCTGTAAAATGGTTTCAGCTCTAGCTGGATTTTTTTTCTTTAGTTTTATGTGTCAGTTTAAACCATGAACAAATAATCTGTTTGTTTTGCTCATGATAAGACTTTCAATTTAGCTGACCAGAAAAGCATTCAGGTCACTAATTAAGGTAACACTTTATCTTGACCGTCCACTATAGACATGATGTTCATAAGTAGTTTTGCAGCTGCACGTCAACTAGCAGTCATTAGAGTATTAATAGACTGCCTGCTAAATATCTGATGACACTTTATTTTTATTATCCACTGAAAGAGATTCTGCTGATTATAAGTACCTTTGCATTTGCACATCAATTTATTCTACTAACCCTAACCCTACTCTAACAGTTTGCTAATACTCTAATAAGAGTTAGTTGACGTAATTGCAAAGAAACTTATAGACATGTCTAAAGCAGACTATCAAAATAAAGTGCAACCCTAAATAAATCTAAACACAGTCGTCTGACAAATTAATAGTGCACACTTCAACACTTATATTAAATGCATAATTTATGCTTATACAACATTGAAATGACAGATAATTCAGCACATAACTATTCTAATAAACACTTCCTCACAAAACACTCACAACAGGCTATTGCCTAATATTCATTTATTTAACTGAACTCATGCACACGCACACACACACACACACACACACACACACACACACAGGCCTACCTCTCGTGAGAGAGAGGTCTCCTGTCGGCTGTTGTTTCTGCCTGTTGCTTGTTCCACATTTGGGTTCAGAGTGGCTTAATCTTTTAAAGTCAGCATTGGGTAACCTTATGCTGGTGAGAAACTAGAGCTGACTCTACGCAAACAACTACGTACACACACACGCAAGCACACACACACACTCAAACATTTGTGTGCATTCACATTCAGACACATACAAAGAA
>NW_020528000.1:435000-472500 GCF_003368295.1 Carassius auratus | reverse complement strand
GCGCAAAAAAAAAACAGTGCGTGAGTACTGAATTGAGTTCTCTTTCGCTGCTTCTTGCACTTGAATGGTTTTAAATCACTAGAATGTTTACATTGGCAATATATATAGAAACACATGCATCAGTACGTGATGGTTAAACTTTGCAGTTAATCCGTGAATCACACACATGCCGAACTGTCGGGCCTTGTCCATACGGATCACTGGTCAACTACGATCCGTTTAAACCCTACTGATTATTTAGGGCTGTCAAAGTTAATATGCATTTGATTGAACACAGATTGATATTAACTGATTTTTTTCTGCTCTGTGTGAAGAACTGATTGGAACTGACAGAGCTACAGTGTGTCTGTTCACACAGGAGCGCAATGTCCATCAACTGAACTGTAGGCCACTATATTTATGAACACTAGTGTGTGTGCAAAAGTCATTGGACTGTATTGTTCACGAAGTATTGGAACTCTCCACACATCATCAAAAGCAGCAGTGTAATCATTTTAACCCTTGCCATCTCAATGTGCTCCAAGCCTATTAAACCAATGCTCTCCAGTATACGTCTAATCTGCTCACAGCAGTGATCCAGGCTGCCTGTTCACCACAGACTGTGGAGATTGGATGAAGGGAATTCTGATGAGCTTGTGCCAGTGATGCATCTGGTTCTGGCACTGGGTTCAGTACACTTAATTAAACTCCCAATGCCCTGGCAATGGGCACCGTGTATCAGGCTCCTCTTGGCAATGTGCCGTGGGATACGGCTAATCCCCAGCAGTGTCCAAGGCCCAGCTAATTGGCTCAAGAAGATATCCGTGACTGTGCTAGACATGTCCTCACCTGTTCCCAATCTTTTATCTGCTTGCTATTATGGCATATTGATGGGATATAGTGGGATTAGACATCATCAGGCAAAGTTGCCAATGAAGTTGAGAGAAGTTACTTTTTGTTTTTTGAGAACTGAATGCATTCATTGACCAATGAGAATTTCAGAGAGGTGGGATTTTTAGTTCATTCTATTACTACCAGCTTAGTCCACTCCCTTAAAAACAGATCATATCCAGAGCCATTTCAGCTTTCTTTTGTTTCACTTTTCCATCTATTTTCACTTCCTCCATTACTTTAAGTGACAGCAAATTAAAGCAAACCAGTGTTTTTTTTAGGCTTTTTTTTTTTTTGATGTCCAAGGCCCAAACCCCATTGGGAAATGTGAGTTTTTAAAGCTGCACACGGACTACTGCCCTTCCACTTCCATTTCCTCAATGGGTGCTTTAAAATAATCCTCCTCTTTTTCACTTGTGTTAAGTTCATGTTTGAAGAAATGTAAGAGGATGAAGATGATCCTCTAGTCCTGATGACTCATGCCCTAGAGTTGAGGCTTATAATGAGGCTTTATTAAAGGTCTTCCAGACTTGTTTTGTTTAGATTCAAAGCTTCACTGATTCATTTAAAGTCACTGCAGCATTTTACCTCGTTTATCAAAATAATCTTTGGCTTTTCATCACAATTTTTTACTTTATATAAGTTTTTGTTTTTTATAAATTGAGGAATCGAGATTTTTAATAGAAATATTACCAAACATTAGAATTAGACCCTTTGAAAATGTCAGTGTAAAAAGTAAAGGGTAAAGAATGATCCAACTGCTAGGTTCTCCAACAGCAGCATCCGCCTCCAAAAGCAATGACCGCGTTTGTTTCGTCTGTTTGGTCTAGGCACAAGAAATGTAAATTGTTATATTCAGTGGCTTCTCCTACTTTTCGTAGTGATATTTAGTGGGAGTTCATTGTTGACTTATTCGCAAATGTTTTATGAAAAATTTTAATTTCGCGCATAAGTTAAACTCACAACTTTGGATGAAAACATAGCTACTGAAGCTCTGACTACACTGGGACTGTTTTCATTAACAGAGCAAAAACTGGTAATATTGTGTTAATTTCAACTAAAAATTTACAAGAATGTTTACTTCTTGTTTACTAAACTTTTGTATTAAAGCAGTCTCACAGGCATTCAGCGATATTGCTTAAATATATAATATAATATATATATATATATATATATATATATATATATATATATATATATATATATATATATATATATCATCAAAAGCACATTTGTATCGCTAAAATAACTAGATAAATATCTTGCGGTTTCAAAAAGGCTATGTCGACTGCAGCTGAACTAGGCTACTTTAAATTGTGAGTAACTGTCGCTTGACAAACTGCAGTTTTAAAGTCTGTTCCCATTACTGAAACCACCATATGCGCTTTTCCCACATGCAGAGCTTTTTCTGTAATGGCTTAAATGTTGACATTATGAGAGCGGTTATGTAAGGTGCCTCTCTCGGTTCATTGTTTTAATCCGAGTCCTGAATGGATGTGCTTCCTGCAGAGATGTGCTCAGTGGGGCTGAAGCTGGCTGCGGGCAGAGCTCTGGGCGTTTATGCCAACTCAAGCCTTCTTTCCTTCAGAGTCGCCCGGTCTCCTAATGTATTCTGATGGGCTGATCTTTTCACAGAGGAAATATGCTGCAAGGTCATGAGGCCACAGATGTCTGCGTGTGTTCATTTGCATCGTGAAGTGTAGTCTTCTGGGTTGTTGGCAGGTGAATGGCAGTGAAAATACTGGCCATCATCTGTATTGTGTGTGTAATTTTGGTAATATGTTTAGTATTGCACAACATTGTTTGTTCATACCTTTTTTTTTTCATTTCGGTGGCTTAATGTGAGGAATATTCTGCTCTTTTCTGCCATGCCATCTCTTTCTCCCGCCCTTCAGCGTTTCCCACCGTTTCTAGAGCTACTCCAAGAATTCAGTTTTGCTGCAAAGCTTGCTGGGTACTAGACATCTCTCTTACTCCCTTCTCATTCTAGAGGTTGGAGATGCATTTTTGTTGAAGCTTAGCATCACAGCTGCTAATCTTTCGAGCCATTTTGTGGACTGAAAGGACTGAGGTTTGTACGGTTTGTGGGGTTGAAATAGTCTTTGTGTGCAACAGCAGTGCTGTGGTGGAGGCTTCATGGGGTCGATCCGTGCACCAGCCAGACCCTTCTCCTCAATCCAGTTACCATGGCTCTATCACAATACTGCCCTGTGGGCCGGAGATGACCAACATGATGTCAGATTTTGTTAAAAGATATTTCTTTATGATAATGTGCTGTATTGAGAAGGAGAAGATTGTTGTAAATTCAAATTTGTGTTATGTACAAGTTATGCTTTGAAATGATTTAATCAGTTTTATTTAGTTCTGACAGTGGTCAATTCTGCATTCAGTGTCAGTGGTCACCGTAACTTCTGGTGCAGCACATAGTGAGAAAATAAGATCAAAACTGAGGGGGTGTGACATGACAGATGGGACAAAGCAATACTCATATGATCCTTTGATAAAGAGATTTTTGGAACAAACAAATCTAAGTCTGACTCTTAGATGTATAAAAACATGGACGTGGTGTCCATGACATCACCCATAGGTTTCCGAAGAGAGTTTTTGAAACCAAAATTGGGCGGAGTTGGCTGTTGCCATCTTGGCAGCACGACACTCCTGGGGTAATCGAAAATGGGCAAAAAGGTGGGAGCTGGTTGCTGAAGCCACGCCCACCTAGCGCGACAGTGGTGACAGCAGCAGCAATCCACCTGTCACTCTAGTGGCCACGCCCTTAATTATGCAGAACTTTTAAGGCTTAATATAATTAAAAAGGATGAGTTATAAATAGTTGTTCCGATTCCGATACTAGTATCGGAAATATCACCGATACCACAACAAATTTTGGCATCGGCGAGTACATGAACCCATATACCGATCCGATACCATTTTCTTAAACAAGACCTAGTTATGACCGCTAGCTTTGCCTAACCGCTGCACGGTTCTTCTTCGCTGCTCAGAATGCATTGCAAACACAGGAAGTTGTGCTGTGTTGCCACAAGCAACCCGTTTAGAGCAGCGAAGAAGAAATGAAGACAGCAGCACTGATCTATATATGACTGGGTCGCTCATCGCATTCTAAACTGCCAACAGACAGTAAAGCCGCTTCTATATTTTAGATCAGTGGTTAGCAGTATGTCCGCTGTTTAGCAGTATTTCAGACTGGACCAGCCAGACAGCGCCGGAGCTCGCTATTTTGTAGTCTCTGCCGTGTGTCACTATATGAGGACACAAACGCATAAACCTTCACTTCATGAGAATTTAATGTTTCATTTGAGAAAACTGTTCAGTTTAACGTGAGTAAACTGACAATATATTAAGCTACAGTTGTAGCCTACAGTAGATTTAGCTATGTCCATGTAGTAATAAAAATACGTCTCTATTAATAATAATAATTATACTTAGACGGTTGCTTGTTTTTTACTTGTTTTGTTGTAAAGAGATTATCTGATTAATATATCATTTTTTTTATATTCCTAGACTTATTTGTTGCAGTTTTTTTATACAGTTATATTGTAAAACTAAATGACCTTTTTTTTAGTTTGCGGTGTTTGATTTTTGGCTGCATTTGACGTTCTTTTTCGCTTAAGAAAATAATATTACTGTCAAATTCATGTCAGATAATAAAAATACTGTAAAAAATACAGTAGTTCACAATGTATTTTTTCATGTTTTATTAAGGGATAAGAATGAAGCACACCATAAAATAATAACACCCAGGTATCGGATCAGTACTCTGTATCGGCCGATACCCTGAGCCCGGGTATCGGAATCAGTATCGGGAAAAGAAAAAAGGTATCGGAACATCTCTAGTTATAAATAAAATTCACCCCCCTCACAGTTGTCATGAAGGGAAAAATTTGATATTTAGACCAAAATATTTTTTTGCACTAGGCTGTAAACATGTTTTTTTTCTGCTGTAAAGTTGGGCAGTCGATGAATTACAGTTTTAGTGACTTCCGTGTTGACTTCATGAGAGCGAGCGGGAGGTTGGCGCTCGGGTGGACTGCATGTGACCTTTTTTGAGGCGTGGCTTTATACATCAATGGTTTCTGAAGGAAGCGTAGGTTCTAACAGCAGCAGCAGTGAAGTGATGACTTTGATGTGATTGGCTGTTTTATTCAGAAGGCGGGACTTCCATTGCTAGCTGTTCCTCCCATTCATATCATTATGAGTGAAATGCCTTGGGTAGTATGAAGTTATTGGTGTATATTAAACTCCGAGTGTGTGGAAACTGGAAAACATATCACTAAAAGAAATTGTGAAATGCAGTTTTTTTTTAGGGCCCTTGCAAAAAATTACAATAAAAAAAAAAAAATGTTGTAAGCTTTGGTTGGCAGTTTGGATCAGTGGTTTATCTATTTTTGCAATGCTAATGCAATAATTTTGTCCTGCTACTTTTCATTCAATCAAAACACTTCCTCAACATGGGTAAAGTATCATTGGTGCAGTGTTTCATATGCTGTTACATGACTCATGTTTTGTGTTTCTAAAGGATGATAATGATACCACTACATTATGAATTCTGACTGACCGACTGTCATGAGAAACCGGAGCGCACTTCTGTAAAGCACACTCTCTGTATGATGTTCCCTGGCTGCTGATGTGAAGGGACGGGAACGACAGATAGAAGGAGGGAGAGAAGGAGTCTGCAGCACAGTCTGAGAGCCTATCTGCTGCCGGCTTCTCCTTTCCTCTTCCTCTTTTGTCTGTGTGCTTTGTGTCTTCATTTGTGTGGCTTTGTCTTGACAGCGAGCGAGTGCATGCAGCACATCACGTGATCGCTCTCTGCTCTTCAAGCCTGTATCCTACATACAAGACATGTAGAGCCAC
The DNA here is from genome assembly GCF_003368295.1 of Carassius auratus. Lineage (NCBI taxonomy): Eukaryota > Metazoa > Chordata > Actinopteri > Cypriniformes > Cyprinidae > Carassius > Carassius auratus. The sequence goes on along the minus strand of NW_020528000.1, from coordinate 466,758 downwards.
AGCAAGAGAAACCGTTCCAGTCCGTCGACATATTTATGTGGAGTACAGAGCCTTAGGCTGTTTTCAGTGAGGTCCAGTGTGAAGAGGTGGTGGTGGTTGTTGTTGTTTGAGAACAGAAAAGGAGCTGGTTGTTTTGTAGTTTAGGTAATTTTCAAGCATGCTGAGGGAATTGTAGATGGGCATGTTGAAATTAAATTTGTGTGAATGTGGCTGAGGACATTTAATTTATTTAGAAATAGCCCTCTGAATGAATGTAAGTGCCTTTCCAGGTTATCTTGAGATACCAGGGATACAAGAGCTGAAGCAATGTACCGAAATCAGAAAATCTGGCCTGAATGTTGTTCATATCTGGCCAGTAACTTCTGATTAATTAGAAAAACATTTAAAAGTAAACCAAGTTAGTTCTATATTTACCCATCATTTTAATATTTACTTTTCATAATTCATTTTTTTAAATAATATATAAACTTTTATTGTACATTGATTTTTTTTTCAATAATCATGACATATATATTATATGTGACATAATTATGTAATTTATCAGAACATATAATCTGAGAATTATCTTAAAATTAAATTTCAATTAAATTAAATGTTTACAACTTTATGAAACCTTGCATGTTTATTTTCTAACAAAATATCCAAACCACATTAATATTATCTGCACACACAGATGTGTTGCTCTGTCCAGTGGTTTCATCTAGAGCAGATGGCTTCGGGACGTCACTGTCCTGCAGGAGGACGATGCAGAGATGTTGTGATGTTCATCCCCATGGCATTAGCTGCCTGATAAATCAAACATTAGAGCAGCATTCACAGTCCAAACCCTCACAAGGTTATCAAGGGACGGCGCCACAATCCAGGCCTGTGTGAACAGCCCTTATTTGCCCTTTCTGTGTGTACACCACAAAATCAAATCATAATGGAAGATTCGGTGGGCTTAAAATTGTGATTTCCAAGACTGGATAATTTTTTGTATTTATTTGTATTTATTTTTTCTGGTTGTGACCTGTATAGACTCACATTCAAATAGTTTTTTTGGCAATTATGAACACACGCATAATTGTTAACACCTAGGAGCTTTCATGTATATGGACATTTTCCATTACTTATTCTGTCAATTATTGGCCAGTTTCAAATGAATTCAATTTAACTCAGTGGCTTGACCTTTCGACTCCAAGGCCCCCATCTTCCACATCATCATCCGATAGTCCCAAGACTTTATTAGTTTGTTTATTTAACTGAATAAGGATTGTTTATGTATTTATTTATTTATTTTGGAAAATATTTTAGAGCTTGGCACAACTAGACGATGGGTCGTTGAATTATTTCACGTCGTGGCCGTTACACCTCGGGTGTGCATTATTTTTCTAATAATTCACCAGCTCTGAGTCCATTATTCTGCTTACACTATATGGCATTATATGTGTTCCTCAATCCTGAGCAAGTAATTGTACATTTTGAGCACAGAGAACTATATTTTGCAAGCACATTACATTATATTTTGAACAGAAATTATTCTGCGATACCCACCAGCTGAAGTTACGTTGTGCATTATAATTAGGCACAAAATATTGATTGGAGTTAAAATATTTGAAAGCAAAACTTCTGTGAACAAGGGAAGCGGGAAGTTCAAGACGCACATTTCAGGTACATGGTGCAGTTATGCAACATTTCACCACATAATTAATTATGGCGATAAAAGATGTTTTAAAATCTTACCAGTTTGTTAGATATCCTATAAACCATAACCGCGTACAAAACAATCGTAGCAGAATGGCAGCAGCTGCGTTTGCATGAAAGCAGAGAGCGAGTCCAGGGGCATGTTCAAGGTCAAAACGGTGCACAACGTACGCAATGAACGTCATGTTTCCTGGAAACGGCGTGCACCGGTGTGCAACAGGGTTTGAGATGTGTTTTCTCTTGTTTGGTGGGAGTGTCAGAACTGCAGTCCAATCAGCAGCAACATGTATATAAAGCACGCGGTATTAAAGTGAACTCGCACAATGGCTTCAAGGAAAATAATGTACAAATGTGTTCGTTGCAGCTCGGTATACGTGACAACTGAGGATATTAGAAGGCGTGTTTGTCGTAAGTTTTATTGTAAAAATATAGGATATCAACATAATGTAGTTGTTTATATTTTTAGCTTCATTGCAAGTGTATGACATTTGGTATAGAAATAAACAATGGTAATTAAGTGCTTTTCCTAAAAATGAGAAAGAAAGTACAGGGTATTAAAACCATATGAACTAAAAATAAAGTCTGTATGTGAGGCTTAATAGATGTGTTTTAGTCTGAATTAGGTAAGAAACACAAAGAATGGCCTTCTCAGCTGCCATAGCTGCAACTCTTGCGTCATCAGAACAGTGTGTTCAACGCACCACCGTTTCTGTTTAAAAAACGCTGTGCAACGTTTTGTCGGGGCTGAACGCAGCCCAGGATTTTATAACTAATTAAATAATTAAGCGTAATGAATTAACTGAACACAATTTTAAATCAAGTTTTAATAAACTTTAATTTGTAATTTCTTTTTAAAACATAGGCCTGTTGTGTCCGCTCTGTTTGACAGTATCTGGAGGGGCCCGAATGTGAACTGTGTGGACAGCACTGGATACACACCTCTTCACCACGCTGCTTTAAACGGACACAGGTGAGCCTGTCACATCCTGACCTTTGACCTCAAGGACATTTGAAGAGGTTTTTGATATGAATTGATTTCCTTGTATGTTTATCTCTCTCTCTCTCTCTCTCTCTCAGTGAGGTGGTGGAGGTACTTCTGAGGAACGAGGCTCTGACGAACATCGCTGATAACAAGGGCTGTTACCCTCTGCACCTGGCGGCGTGGAAGGGGGACCAGCGAATCGTCAAACTCCTCATCCATCAGGGTCCCTCTCACCCCAAACTCAACGAACAGGTCTGAGCACCAACACAGAGCAGCCTCCAGCTCACATGTAAAAGCATCTACTGTTCGGATGTGATCCAGGTTTATTCTGTGCTGAGGAGGAGATGATCGTCCACACTGAGGGGCGAGTCCCAATAAATACTGTCCCTAGACCTTAGGTTCTGCGGTAAAGACTGTGTGTGTGTGTGTGTGTGTGTCAGTATAAAGATAAACATGAGTTCACTGACACCTCACCCTTAATACAAGCAGCTCTCGTTTACAACTGCTATTTTCAGGCGTAACACCTCTGGGGGAATTTCACATCATTGTTTTTTTTTTGTTTTTTTTCACGAAATGATTTGACATCACATGCTAAAGTGAAAATACAGGTTGTGTGACAGCAGTGTTAGAAATGTTTATAGTACTTTTTAAATCCTTTTGATATAGGATAGTAAGTAGTATTCCCTGTGAAAGAAGAAAAAAAGAAGTATGCTCACCAACAAGACCCCTGCTAGTGTTTAAAGCGGTTATGTTTGATATTTAAAAGTATGTCTGGTATTGAAGTTTATAAATGTAGGTAAACACTACATTAAATATATGAGCAGTGACTGTGCTAATGCCAGTGACGAGGAATCGCTTACATGTTCATTAAATTGACATGCATAATACATGCACCACATAAATAAATTATATTTAGCATCTTCTATTCTAGCTTTAAATTAAATTGTTCATGCTACAAATTAAGTTACTCTAACAGTTTCATCATGAAGTTGTCATAACTCAAAAAAGACGGCAAGCAGTCATTTATTTATTTAATTGAGCTAACGCATTACTCATTTCTAAGAATGTACTTTGGATCTACATTATTTGTACTATTTAAGTGCGCTGAACAAGAGCTCTTAAGTACGACTGATTGATTTTTATATCGTTTATTTGCATTATTTTGACAATTAAGAGTCCAAAACATTCCATTCATTTAACACATTTTATTAATTATACAAGTTATATGCTTTACTAGAATAGTGTTTCTGTAATAAGTGCTCATTTTAAAAGAGTAGTAGTAGTAGGTTTCATCGTGCTACTCTGGTTTTTCATCATTTGGAGGGGCTTTCATGCATTCATCATCCAGCAGTGATGCACTCAGTATTATCCAGTAACACAATCATCGCAGTTTTCATTTAACATCTCTGTTATTGCTTGATTTATTAGAGCATGAAGTGGCTCAAACTGAAACGAAACGCAGGCCAGAAGAAACGAAGATCATCATCATCAGTTAATGATGAAGGAATTTGACCGTTTTTGGACTCGTATGATAGCATCATGTTTCGTTTCATTTTGTGTCATTTCATAAGGCTGGTTTATTCTCCTTCGTTTGATTGGACATTTTCAGATGTTTCTGATTTTCAGCAGCACAAGTATTCATCCGTGTGACGTTCATCATTGGACGGACTGTAAGCCAGCCTGCGGTTTCTTTTGCCTGTGTGATCATGTCATTCATTAACAGTGAGTCGTTGTGTTCAGTGTGTGTGTGTGTGTGTGTGTGAGGCTGAACACATCTCCTTCCTGTTCTCTCCTCTCTCCCAGAGCGCTCTAGACCACACTGAGTTCAAACGCTGTGGCCCATTTGACCCCTATATTAATGCCAAGGTGTGTACCGTGACCTCTGACCTCTGACCTGCACGCTTTGCCTTCATACGCCACGCCTGGGTTTGTCTGGTTTCTGTCGGGACGGTGTGTGGCTTCACTCTTTCCTCATGTTGGTGAATGTATATGTGTGAAAGTGTGTGTGTTTCTAGAGACGTCTGAGCTCTGTATCTCATTTGAGTGTCAGAGCATTTATTCATGACTATTCAAAGTTAAATGTATAGCTTTTTGTGAAACTATGTGGGTCAAGGTTAGCTTTAGAGTTAGTACTTAGTTATTTCCCAGTTATTGTAACCATTATAATAATTATATACTGTAGCATGCACACGTGGAACAGGATTATAAAGTAAAGTGCTACTGTTTTTTTCTTTTTCTTTTTGACATACACACACCTCTCTTGAGTTTTTCCATCCCAGTACTGAATAACCAGTCAGATGTCTTTGCAGTTTAAATGCGATAGAGAAAACATTTTAACATGGAGCATTTTACACACTTAATCTTCAAAAGCAGCTGTGCTTTGTGTAATAATATGTAAGCTGTCTCTGATTCAGCAGCACAGAGGAGCTCTGCCGAAGCGTTCGTTTAGTCTCGTATACAAGCGTTTGTGTGTACACGTGTGTGTGTGTGTGTGTGTGTCAGCCAGAGTACAACCGGACAGACTGAAGTCCAAATGAATAATTGATGAGCTGATAGGAAGTGTGTGTCACTCAGGGTGTTTTGTAATTGTTAAATGGTGTTTCTAGCACACCTGCTGTCTGTGCCACACACACACACACACACACACACACACACACACACACACACACACACACACACACACACACACACAGAGTCAAGAAGCTTCTCTGTGAGCCGTCGGCTTGCATCAGTGTCAGGAGACGTGTGAGGGGTGAGATAGAGACGCAGGCGAGAGAGCTGGAGTATAGTCATGGCTGGATCCACTAGCACAGCAAGAAAGAGATGAAATAGACATTGGTGAATGGAGGAAGAGCCACTGTGTGGAAGGGTTTGGGTGGAAGGAAACGATGCATTGAGAGCTGGGGGTGAAAACTTTTGAACACGATGAAGATGGCCCAAGTTTGTCTTATTTTGTTGAAATATATATATTTTTTCCATTTAGTTCTGCCCTTCGTAAGCAACAGAAGATACTTGTATGTTTCCCGGTACACAAATTAAGTACAATTTACCTTGATCTTCAAATTCCAAAAGTTTTCACTCCCCAGCTCTTAATGCATCTTGTTTCCTTCTGGAGCATCAGTGAATGTTTGAACCTTTTTAAATAGTTGTGTTTGAGTCCCTCAAATGTCCTCAGTCTGAAAAATGCATCTCAAAATCATAAAGTCACTGCTGGAAAGGGTTCAAATATGAAAAGATGCTGGAAAACTGAAGAATCTGCAGGACCTTAAAGATTTTTCTCAGTTTAACTGTTCCGAACAAACAAGGGACTCGAGCACAACCATCACAAAACAGAAAGACAGTCGAGGATCATCAGGTAACAGCACACAGTACTAAGAATTTTTTGTCTTGTGGACTAAATGTTAATATCTTATGTACAATATCTTACTCAGGACCGTACTAAATAAAATATAACATGCATTTAGTATGATCTCTCTTATTTTTTGAAAATTACTCTCATTTGCACAGATTCTGCAAGGGGTTCCCAAACTTTTGAGCCCCACTGTAAATAAAAATATATAAATACATAAAAAACAGCAAACCTAATAGAAATTCAAACACACTTTTCATACAGTTGAGAGTCAGTCAGTTCACCTGCTTACTATGAATCTATTTCAGGAGAGCCTTATTTAGAAAATGCACTCATCTCCACCTCCCCTTGATTATGTCTGTGGGGAACTCTCTCTCTCTCTCTCTCTCTCTCTCTCACTCTCTCTCTCTCCCTCTCTCTCAGATGACCTAGTTTGCACAGTCTGTGTGAAAATCTTCAGAAAATATTGCCTTGTCATCACAATGCCCAATGAATATCATAGGTCTGTTCCCTCACCGTTTACTCTCTAAACATACCACACTCTTCTAAAGGTTTAAGGTCATTGCACACTGAGTGTGACTTTTTTTTTTGCACGTAAAAAAATTAAGGTAACACTTTAGTATAGGGTCCAATTCACACTAATAACAAGTTGCTTATTAGCATGTCTATTATTAACATATTAGCTGTTTATTAGTGCTTATAAAGTACATATAATGCATGACATCCATAATCCTACCCAATACCCTAAACTTTACAACTACCTTATAAACTATCAATAAGCAGCAAACAATGAGTTAATTGAGACAAAAGTCATAGTTAATGGTTAGTTAATAGTGAGAATTGAACCCTAAAATAAAGTGTGAACAAAAATAAATACAACCTCACATTGTGTCAGTCACATTAACACACTGCCTCTGAAAAAAGCGAACGCTAAAACACAGAATGGAGGTTTATCCACTTAGTCTCGTAGCACAAAGCACCGTAAAGATCCTTGCGCACAGAAATTGGTGGACCCAGTATTAGTGCTGTTTTGTGAATTTTCACAACTGATTAATGAACACGCATCGTACTCATTGTGCAAGGTTTCTTTTAGGGATGCACCAATACCACTTTTTCCAGTACTCGCCCGATACAATACTTTTTCCAGTACTCGCCCGATACGATACTTTTTCCAGTACTCGCCCGATACGATACTTTTTCCAGTACTCGCCCGATACGATACTTTTATTTTTTTGTACTTGCCAGATACGATACTTTTATTTTTTGTACTTGCCGATACGGAATACTGATATTTTTAATGCATGTGTAATTCTTTTAAATATTGTGTATGTATATATTCACTCGACAAGCTTGTGCACTCGTCACTGCGCGCTCAATCCACTCAGCATGCTTTATTAGCTCCCGCAAGTCAGCTAAACAGGCTTTAATAATGAATGTTTAACATTATATTCATTGCATAGATATCCTACAAAGACTACCTTAATCTCTAATAACTCTATTCTGCTGTCTGTTGTTCTGTTCACTGTTTCTTTGTCTGAATATGGCACTTATCACATGCTGTTTGGTATCATCAGCGTTTGGTATTGGGGCATTTTAATGAGGACGAGTACAAGAAGCTCAGTATCGGGCCCGATTGCATCCCTAGTTTCTGTTTGAGACACATTTTTTGGGATAACGAATATTAAAAAAAACGCATATGAAAATGTCGGACTCTGCATGCAGCTTTGAGGTCTGCATTATTTCTGTTGATTAAGCCAAGAATTCGACCAAACACATTTTGTTTTCAGCACTGTGGATTTCCAGGTATATGAATTCTATAATGCATCCAGTGAAGGAATGAAATGTTCTTTACTGTAAATATATGGAGGAGCTCCAGACTCCAGAGGTTTCTGTGATTTCCAGTCCAGCGCTCCGTAGCCGTCTCTGCTTCATGACCCCACGGTCTCTTCCTGACATTAATTGTTTAAAATCACATCAGATGTGTAGCGACTCGAGAACATGTTTTTTTTTTTTTTCACTCTGAAAGCTTTTATGTGCGTGTAGCAGACATCGCTGTGATGGTGTGGAGCGTGTATGATGGCCTCCGGAGAGATGACACATCTGTCAGAGAGCTCCTGAATGAGGGAGAGGTGTCCACACACACAGTTATACTTCTGTCAGTCGATGCTTCATGTTGACAGCCGGCTCTGAATCGTATGAGACCTGTCGAGAACACGTCTAGGTTGTGTCTCAAGTTCTCAACCTAAAACAAAGAGATTATGTACTGTATACTGTGTAAGACATGGAAATTAAGCCATAAGGTTAAAAATAGCCTTTATGATTATTTGCATTTCAGACAGTGAAACACGTTCATTTCCTTCTGATTTATAATACGAAATGTAGTCTGTAAGGTAATGTGAAAAATAGTTCAATAATTTCTAACGGTTTTGTTTATATAATAGTTGTTGTTCTGACTTAAATAAAATGTAGTATATTAACTTGTTTTTATAAATACAGTAAAAATGGCCAAATAATAAATTTCTTTTTAATCACAAATACAGAAAATTCTCTCTCTCTCTCTCTCTCTCTCGTGTGCGTATGCTCCCACAGGCACACGCTGATGATGTAATCAGTATGACATCACGTGGTAGGTCAGCTTTCAGCACTGATTATCTTCATCCGTATGCATGTGCGCTGACCTAACAGACCGTATATCATAATCCTACGCCAGGCTGCGTTTGTGTCTCCCGTGGAGCTGAATACAGTGCATCTGTGAAACTTGTGTTAATGTGCTCCCTCAGAAAGAGCACATGTGCTCACATGCATGCGATAAGATCGGAGCTGAGGAGTCATCAGGCTTATTAACCGCAGAGAGAGGACGGGAACGCTCAGCTCCGTCGGTTTGCACTGCTTTTATCATGTTTAGTCCAGAGCTCAGGAAAGACCATCACTGTGATAGACAGAGTTCACCCTTACGCTGCCTCAAACCTGACATTTTCCTCGCAGTTACATTGATTACAAGCTTTCAGGAGGCAAAAGCACCATTCAGTTTCATTCTTACATATGATTTATATATACTTATATATGCTGGACACCCACCATCTACAGATTTAAATGAAAACATATTGCATGTCGTTTCCTCATCAGGTTTTTCGAAGTAGTTCCTTTCTGTCAAACAGATAAAATGCAAACACAATGCAGTGTTTCAGTCGTTTTAAAATGTCAGAGGCAGATCAGCACTTTCTGTTTGAGACGGTGAAAGCTCACTTCTGTCCGTGGGTTTGTCAGCCCTGGGCCGCAGTCACCAGGAAAATGAATCTGTTGTGTGAAGCTGGTTTTATGTTGAAAGACTTTGAGCCTCTGTGGTGTCCGGTTCCTCAGCAGAGAAATGAAAAGTTGCTGACACACAGCTCTTTGACTTGAGAAAACCTCTGAGTTCAGGAAGCGAGCGCGAGTCGCGCTCACTGAGGAGCTGCGTCAGATACAGATGTTTCTCTCAGGGTCTGGTGTGTTCATGTCGGGGGAAATCGCCTGAACAACAGCTCACGCTCTCAGCTCTGTTACAGGATCTGATTCTACTGAGTGTGTTGTGGTTTTCCTTTTTTCAGTCTAAAGAATAAAGGACTTTGTGTTTTGGCTTTCCCATCTGTGGGGGTAAGCAGCAGGTGCAGTTTTGTTCTCCCTCTGTGTCCCATTGGTTCTTACTGTGACTGTCTGTCTCTCTCTCTCTCTCTCTCTCTCTCTCTCTCTCCAGCGTATTGATTAAAAAATTATAATAAAATATGCAAAAATATATACAGTGTAGACATAAAACATAAAAAAATATATATTGTATTATTGTTAGCATATGAATAATAAAAATAATACTCTTAATGAAAAAATGACACTGTTCTATTGATACAATTAATAATAATAAATAACATTTATATAATTCGTTTTTTAATCATCAACGACATGAAAAAATGACACTATTTTATTAATATAATATCTGTATTGAAATAATGATTGATTATGATGATTATAATAATAAATAAATTGAATAAAAAATATTTTGACTAATTAAAAATCATTATCATGCTTTACCTATTTACAGGTATTGGTCATATTATTAGAATATCATCAAAAAAATGTTTGATGATATTCTAATTATATGACCAATACCTGTATTTCTGGGGTGTGGTCATCAAACCAGCTCATCACTCATTTTCATTCACTCCCCCGCCTGAAAACGCACACACACACACACACACACACACACACACACACACATATGCGCTCAGAGTGGTGGTGTGTGATGTGCCAGCTGCTGGCAGCCCAGAGGCCTTCACAACCTCTTCCTCTGTGCTTCAGACATCTGCTGCTGTACCTACTGCTGCCACACACACACACACACACACACACACACACACACACACACACACACACACACACAGATCTCTGAGCACTGCTCTGAGAGGACATTCACAATCACATTCATTCACTCAAATGCTATAATATCAGTGTGTACCATCAGAGCTCAAGTGTTAATAAAGGATATCTAGTGTGTAAATCCATATTTACACACAAAAGATTTTACTGAATTCAGTTGGCAGACAAAGCACATATAAGAGCGCCCTCTAGTGCTCAGGGTTTGACTTCAAGTACAGTCATTGTGGAGTCGGATGCTTTGTTATAGTCATGCTGAATTTTCAACACAATGAGCCATTATGTTTAACTGTCACTGATTTAAATATAATATTTCAGTCTTCATTAGCCGTCAAGAAAATACTAGTTAACCAAAGGCAGATACAGTGTGAAAATACACTACCTTGCAAAAGTTTGGTGTCAGTAAGATTATAAAAAAAAATACAAACTTTTATGCAGCAAGGACAAAATAAATATATTAAAAAATGGTATTTGAGAAATGTATAATGTTACAAATGGTTTCTATTTTAAATAAATGCCGTTCTTTTAACCTTTTGCCAACCCTAGGTTTTGAGCAGCAATGCGCATATTTAGAGACTTAAGCCACTGCTAATGGATGAATATCACTGAATTAGGTCAAAGTAAGTGTTTTATAAAACATGTAACAGAAGTCCGTCTGTAGGCAGTGGTTTGTAGATCTTGAGGATGTTGTGTGTGTTTGAAGCGTGTTGTCTGCGTGTGGTCAAGCTTGCATGCTCTCTTCTGCTCTGTCTGTCTCCATAAAACCATTGAATAAGGGTGGTCATCAAATCAGCTTGCAGTTTTTCCAAACATAATTCTGCTCTATTTATTTATTTATTTATTTTTTAATTATCCAAAAAGCCAGCTTTATCTCAAAGCTATGTCAAAGAGTCACATAGCTTTACGACCCTGCAGTTGCTACCCCAGTGAACTTTGCCGCTTGGAAATCATGTTGACTTTTCCATCTTTTAGACACAGGTCCTGAAGTAATCGCCCTTTCTGTCCGTCAACATCTCGCTCTGCTGTCCTCAGAACAATGACAACGAGACGCCGCTGCACTGTGCGGCTCAGTACGGACACACTCAGGTGGTGCAGCTGCTGCTGGAGGAGCTGACCGACCCCACCATGCGCAACAACAAGTTTGAGACGCCGCTGGACCTGGCAGCGCTCTACGGCCGGCTGGACGTGGTCAAACTTCTGCTCCGCGCTCATCCCAACCTGCTCAGCTCCAACACCAAGAAACACACCCCCCTCCACCTGGCCTCCCGCAACGGACACCTGCCGGTGGTGGAGGTGCTGCTGGCCGCCGGCGTGGACATCAACTACACGGTGAGGATCAGGTGCCAGTTTACAATCTCACATTCTGACCACGCACAAACGGAGACTGTAAACTCTGTTTCTGCACTAACCGTTCACATTCAACATTTCCTGTGTGTAAGGACTACCTAATTTTCCAAATTCTAAAATCTTTTTTATATAAATAATTGCATCATCTGCAGTGGTAATATTCAGTGGTTACTGTGCAGTATGCTAGTGTTCCCGTCTTGGTTTCAAGTTTCTGTCATGTTATGCTGGTTAGCTCCGCCCACAGCTAAATCTCATTGGTTAGAAAAAGTCTGCTCCACATCAGGTGTGTTCTGATTGGATGTGATTGTTGCACTGCACTGCCTTTTCATTTGTGAGCACAAAAAAGAACTTGACAATTATGTGAATTGCTTCCTATAATGACTTCCTTCATTTCATTTGGGTAATTATAATGGCAGTGTTTTTGTGTTAGTTTTTTTTGGCCACACTCTACCTTTTTTTTACTGTTTTTAAATGGGTCTGTTCTGTTCACCAAGGCTGTATTTATTTGATAAAAAATGCAGTAAAAAATGTAATATTGTGAAATATTACAATTTAAAATAGCTGTTTTCTTTTCTAATATATTTTAAAGTGTAATTTATTCCTATGATGTGCAGCTGTATTTTCAGCATTATTACTCCAGTCTTCAGTGTCACATGATCTTCAGAAATCAGTATTATATACTGATTTGATGCTCAAATTATTATCAGAAAGATAAAAAACACATGATTTTTCTCAGGATTCTTTGATGAATATAACGTTCAAAAGAACAGCATTTATTTGAAATATAAATATTTTGTAACATTATAAAAGTCTTGGTAACACTTTAGAATAGGGAACACTTATTCACTATTAACTCTGACTTTTCCCTCAATAAATTCCCAATTTGCTGCTTATTAATACTATGTAAGGTAGTTGTTAGGTTTAGGTGTTAGGGCTGTAGAATAAGGTCACGAGAATATGGTTTTAATATATGTTTAATTATTACTAACAAATAGCTAAAATTCCAATTAAATGTAGGCTAATCAGCAACTACCGGTAGTTAAGAGACCCTAAAAAAAGTTTAACCAAAGTCTTTCCTGTCATGTTTGATCAATGTAATGCACCCCTGCACAATAAACGTATTCATTTCTTTAAAATGAATGGGTTTAAATACTGTTTTAGTTTGAGCTGCTCATCAGTGCGGGTGTGTGTGTGTGTGTGTGTGTGTGTGTGTGTGTGTGTGTTGGCCGGTCTTTCAGTAGTTGACAGTGATTTAAAATCGCTGCTCTTTAGCACTCCTGCCTCTACCTGAGAAACCTGCCTTCTGTCTCTCACTCCGCACGTCCTCAGAGCAGCGGCCCACATTCACATAGTCTGCTTCGTCCGCTAACATGCTGAGGAAGCCGCTGCGGTGTGAAGATGAGTTTGTCGTCTCCGTTGGGTGCTGATATGCCACACCAGACTCAGTTATTGCAGTTCACTGACCTAAAACATAACGTGCAAGATATTTCAACCTTCACAACTTGTATCTAAGTGTCTAAAATGAGCCGGGGTGGCTGCATGTGCCTCTGTATCTTATGATGAATGTTTTATTTGTTAACAGACGGAGAAAGGCAGTGCCCTTCATGAAGCAGCTCTATATGGAAAGACAGAAGTAGTACAAAAGCTACTCAACGCAGGTAAGAAATAAACTCAAATCCACAAGTAACAAGGGGTTTGATTACTGAAATTGTACTCGGGATGCTCTGTGTGAATGTTTGTCAGGGATCGATGTGAATATCGTGGACGGTAAGAGTCTAACAGCGCTGGACACTGTTAGAGACATGCCCTCTCAAAAGAGCCGGCAGATCGCTGCGCTCATACAAGGTACGTCTGCACCTGATTCACACACATCTCACACACATCTCTGAATCTGAACAACATGGTTTTCACACCCGTCTCCTCTCTAAAGCTCATATGAGCGGCCGTCCGTCAGAAACGAGCCTCCCTCCTCCACCAGTGCCACCTCCTCAAGAGAGCCTGAGCCCCAAGAGAAAAGGTCAGAGAAACTCCACTCAATTAAATATCTCACACTCAAAATATTAGGTAGATTTTAAAGCTATTATATCATTTACAGGTGTATCTTAATAAATTTGAATGTTGTGGAAAAGTGTTTTTTTTCTTCAGTAATTAAAATCCATATTCAAAATGCAAAAAGCCTCCATGTTTTTGTAGAATTCGTAATTACAAAACATCTAGTAATTACAACAAAAACGACTTTTTGAAACGTTTCATCAGTGCATATAGCATTCTACTACAGTATGTGGCCATTGGTATAATCTGAGAGTCGTGGTTCTCACACAGACGGCTCTGATCTGTATTCAGACGGCTGCTGCTCGTGGTGTCCGTGCGCCAGATGTTCTGCAGATGCTGTACTGCTATGTGTGTGTTTGGACAGGAGAAATGGAGCAGCAGGTCAGTGAGCTCATATCCGGTTTGGCTTCGAGCCCTGTGGAAGAGAGTCCGTATGAAGCTCTGTTTGAGGCGTCCTCGTGTGTCTCTCTGGACAGTCTGGCCAGCGGAAAGTCATCGGACAGAGACTCGGGACGACCGGACAGCGAAGCCGGCAAGGTGAGTGTGTGACACACACTTCTGTCTTCAAAACATCTGGAACAAGTATTGTGAATGGAAAGCTAATATATTTATTGACGACTGTAAATATCCAGTTATGGATTATTTTGTCCGGCAGCAATATTGAATTAAAGTTATTATCAATAATTCATTTAAACCGTTTATTTGAGTTGATTCCCTTTTCTTTATAAAAGCAATGAAGCCAGTTGTGATTTGTTTTGTTTTTAAGATCTGAAGCTTTGGTGTAGTACAGTTTTCTCCACTAGATGGAGACTATGAATAGTGATTTATGTAGTCTTTCTTTCTTTAAAACAAGATGTTTTCAGCATGTTTGCTAGTAAATGAGTTGAATGTTTCTTTCAGAAAGAGCGCCATCCTCCACAGAATCGTCCTGCGCAGGAAGAGGATCTCAGCTCTGAGGTAAAATCCCTGTTCAGAGATTCATTGTTTGGTTCACATGTTATTAAAATCATTAATAAATACCTCTGGAAGCAGAGGCCAGTGTTTCCATTTGTTTCCCGGCTGCTTCCGGTAGCTGCCTCCTTTATCGTTTGATGTTTAAATGTTTAAAAAGTAGTATTGTCATGATCCTTACTTATCTATATTTAAGCTCTATATGACACAAGTCCTGTGAGATACATAATGAACAGACAATCATTTGCAGCAGTGCACATGGAGAGCAGAACAATGAATATTTCGGCGAGAGGTTGTTGAATCTGACTTTCCACTCGCTGACTGCGCTTTCCGCACGTCTACCCAAATCAAACAGCCTCCTCATGAATATTAATGCTGTGGATCTGTGCAACACACAGCAAACCTTCTGTCTGGAAGACTCTGGAGCCCATGACCAATACTAAAACACTGCGGCTGGGTACAGAGCTGCACAGCGTCTGAACACTTCACTTAGTGTTCATTTCAGATCTACCTCCCTTTATTACAGATGAGATGTTGATGAAGGAATGGTCTCGCTTTGGCAAACTGTTTGCTCCCATGAAAAAAGGTCGCTATAGGATGTAAATCGTAGTGTCTTTTAGACGTTTCACGTATATGATTCTGAACGGAAATAGTACTGATCTTGACGTAAATTTTAAAATTGATGAATATTTTCCACATCTCAGAAGATTTCTGGAAAATATTAAGCGTTTAATGAGTGAAGGAAGATTTAGAGATAAAGAAGTATATCGTTTAAAAACATCGTCACAAAAATTCAACTCCAATTGAATAATGATGATGAAATGGTGTATTTTTGCCCTCATTGGATGTTTTGGACTCTTTTGTGCTGTAGTTTCTTTTTAATTTTTATTGATGAGTGACATTCGCATTGCATCTTTAAAATCTTTTAAGAGCTCAGATATACGATGTCCTGTTTTTACAGGAGACACATAGTGACGTGAAAATGTTGTCGAATGAGCTAAAGAATGGGGCGTTCTTCTTTTTCTGAGTCATAATACTTCACTCAGTGGAGGAGTTGCAGTTCTGTTTAATAAAAACGTTGCTCCCTCGTCTTGTTCAGTAGAGGAGGTTGTAAAGGTAGATTCTTAAAGATAAAAGCTCAATTTGTGTGTATGCACCAACCTCCCAGTTAGAAAGAATGTTGTTTTTAGATCAATTAAATACAGTAATAGAAAAATGTGATGTGGTTGTGGGAGGAGATTTGAATTGTGTCGAAAGAAATATAGATAGGAATCATTTAGAACCACATATGGCTTCACGCCGGAAACTGATACAAATGATAGAAAGGATTGAGCTTTGTGATGTATGGAGATATTTTAATCATGATGTTAAACAATAAACATGGACACATGTTTGTGAAAATGTGTTGTCGATTTTATGTTTTCAAACATCATCTTATTTTTTTTTGTAAATTGCTCAATTCTTTCAGTTGGTTTCTCTGATAATAGTTTGGTTGTGTGTAGAAAGATTGTTAGTTCTGTTCAAATAAGTAGTTCTTATTGGCATTTTAATGTGACATTGTTGTCAGATTTACAGTTTAAAGATGTTTTTAGGTTTTATTGGGAGTCTTTTAGAGAACAAAAACTTCTTTTTTCCTCTTTACAGGAATGGTGGGACATTGGGAAAGTAAATATTAGGCGACTATGTCAACGATATACTCTTAATGTCAAGTTTTTTAACTCTGTCTATAAAGAAGTTAGAAGAGGAAATTATTGAAATTCAAGTTTTAATTCAAGAAACGGGAAATCAAGACCATTTAGATTCCCTTTTCATGAAAAGATCAGCTTTGTCTGAATTCTATAAAAGAAAGGCACAAGGGGCATTGGTCAGATCACGTTTCCAGGATGCAACATTTTTCTTCAGACTAGAAAAAAAAGAGCGGTATATTCAGAATTGAAGGTCTGAAGCTGGGGTTCTGTTATCAGACCCAGTCGAAATGAGGAAAAGAGCAGTAACATTTGATAAAAATCTTTATAGTTCTGATCATAGGATAGATCAAGAGGTTGATCTTCTTTGAAGATCTGCCAAAATGATCAGAAAGTGCCAGTGCAAAACTAAGTGAAGATATGACTTTAATTAAACTGTATGAAGCTCTCCAGAGTACGCAAAACGGGAGATTTCCAGGGATAGATGGGATTCCTTTTGAATTCTATAAAGGATCCTGGGGCATTATAGGAGAAGACTTGCTTGCAGTTCTTAGTGATAACTGAGTCGGTGGTTTTTTACCACTTAGTAGTCAGAGAGCAGTTCTTACACTCCTCCCAAAGAAAGGAGATTTGAGTGATAATAATTTAAAAATAATTGAAAAATAATTTAATTCGAGATTTGCTGGATTTTTCAAAGATTTGTTGTTTTAATTTTGGCTTGATTTCCATTGATCAAGAAAAGGCATTTGATCGAGTAGAGCATGATTATTTATGGAAGACTCTAGATGCCTTTGGTTATATTAAAGTATTATATAATGACATTGAGAGTATGTTGAAATGTAATAGTGGCTTGTGTTTTCCTTTTAAAGTTCAGCGTGGAGTGAGGCAAGGTTGTTCATTATCAGGTATGCTCTATACATTGGCAATAGAACCATTTTTGCAAAGGTTGAGAAGGGTATTGCAAGGCCTCACATTGATGAACTGTGAAAGTACTTTTGTTTTATCAGCTTATGCTGGTGATGTTGTTGTAATTGTAAAGAGCAAAATGATGTGAACCTCTTAATGAAAACTTTGGATGATTTTGAAATGGTATCAGCTGCAAAAGTGAATTGGTGAAAAAGTGAAGCTGTTTTGGTGGGAGAGTGGATAACAGCACCCCTCAAACTCCCTGGGGTCTGACATGGACAAAAGATGGGTTAAAATATTTGGGAGTTTATTTGGGGGGACGAGTCTTTTCAATTAAAAAATTGGGAAGGGATTATTGAAAAAATAAAGGGTAGACTGGATAAATGGAAGTGGATTAAGAAAATATTGTCCTATAGGGGTCGAACCCTTATTATTAAAAACCTTGTTGCTTCATCTCTTTGGCATCGACTGACTTGTGTTGACCCACCACTACTGTTTCTTGCTAAGATACAATCGATGTTGATAGACTTCTTCTGGGATAAGATGCACTGGGTGATTCATAGCATCCTGTACTTACCAAAGGAAGAAGGTGGTCAAGGACTTGTGCGTCTACAAAGTAGGACAGCAACATTTCGTGTACAATTTATACAACGCTTCCTGACAGGCCCAGAGTCTGTAAGTTGGAGACCAGTGGCAAGTGCTGTTTTAAAAACTGGTGCAGGTCTAAATCTGGACAAATCCTTATTTTTATTGGACCCAAAAACTGTAAATGTGGAGAAATTTCCAGTTGTTTTATCAGAATCTTTTAAAAGTATGGAGTCTTTTTAAACTCCAAAGGAGAAGCAATCCCACATCGTTGTATTGGCTTTTGGAAGAGCCTTTGCTTTATGGTGCAAGACTGGACATTACTAATGCATCAATGTCACTGGCAAAAGCCTTTGTAAAGGCTAAAGTGGTGACTCTTCGTCAGTTAATGAGTCTGGCAGGACCAGATTTTATGAAAGTGGATTCAGTGGCACCACAGTTGGGGTTCAGATCCACTCGAGTGATTGAAAAAATACTACAGAAGATACAGACTATCCTTACACTGGAAGAGAATAATTACTTAAGAAACATGGTGAGGGAGAAATTACTCACAATGATAAAGATTTTTTTCCAAGTTTGACTGTTTCACCTATTTAAGAGGAGGAAGGTGGAATTTTTCTGGATTCAGAAAAAGTAGGGATCATGGACCTTGAACAAGTGAAGGGCAAGAGATTGTACAAGTCATGTGTTTTAATAACAAACATTAAATGGAAAAACTGATACACCTTGGTGAATTGTGTTCGGTTTGGATGAAGTTTGTAAGCCAAATTGGAAAACTTTTTACAAGACACCATTAAATAAGAAAATTGGAGATTTGAAGTGGAGGATTTTACATTGTACCATTGCTGTAAATGCTTTTATATCTGTGTTGAATCCTGATGTAGGCCATGAATGCCCATTTTGCTTACAAAGGGAGACTGTGTTTCATGTTTTTATGAATTGTCATAACTTAAACCGTTATTTGAGGTTTTACAAAATTTGTTTAAGTCTTTTGATGAAGAATTTTCAATGCAAGCTTTTATCTTTGGTGTTAAATATACAAAGAGACAACAGAGAGAGTGTCAGTGGTTACATTTTGTTTAGGGAAAAAGAAAAATGGCAATATGCATGAGTCAGATAAAATTGTACAAAATCAGGAATTTAATCTGGTGTCTATGTTTGGTGCTATGGTAAAGTCAAGAATTTTGATTGATTTTAGGTTTTATAAAGTTACTTCATGTCTTCCCATGTTTGAGGATGTTTGGTGTTTGTGGAGGGGCTTTGTGCTCTGTTGTAGATGACAATCTTTATTTTACTCAATTTATGTAGTTTATTTTACATAATTTGTTTTTAATGCTTTAAAACACTTAAATTGTAATAAAACTGTTTTCAAAATTCAAAATAAAAAATTCTCTCTCTCTCTCTCTCTGTCTCTGTCTCTCTCTCTGTCTCTCTGTCTCTCTGTCTCTCTATCTCTCTCTCTCTCTCTCTCTCTCTCTCTCTCTCTCTCTCTCTCTCTCTCTCTCTCTGTAGGCGGTTTACACTAACAGCAGTGTGGATGAACACGCCGAGCCTCTGGATGAGGAAGAGCACACATATGAACTCTTAGTCACTGCACAGACCAAAATGCCCAACAACACACAAAGCAAAGCAGGTACACACACTTTCTCTTCTTTTATATATATATATATATATATATATATATATATATATATAAATGTATATATATATATATATATATAAATGTATATGTATATATAAATGTATATGTATATGTTCACACACACAGTCACCATCCACTTTATTAGGTAGACCTGTTCAATTGCTTGATAACACACATAGCTAATCAGCTGATCACATGGAAGCAACTGAATGCATTAAGGCATCTAGATGTGGTGAAGACGACGTACTGAAGTTCAAACCGTGCATCTGAACAGGGAAGAAAGGGGATTTAAGAGACTTTGAACGTGGAATGGTTGTTGGTTCCAGACAGATGCTCTGAGTATGTCAAAAACTGCTGATCTACTGGGATTTTCACACACAACCATCTCTAGGGTTTACAGAGAAAATACCCAGTGAGAAGCAGTTGTGTGGATGAAAATGCCTTGTTGATGTCAGAGGTCAGAGAAGAATGGGTAGAGACGATAGAAAGGCAACAGTTACTCACATAAGCACTCGTTACAACCAAGATATGAAGAATACCATCTCTGAACACACACCACGTCGAACCCTGAAGCAGATGAGCTTCAGCAGCAGAAGACCACACCGGACGCTGCTCCTGTCAGATAAGAACAGGACACTGAGCTTACAGTTTGCACAGGCTTACCAAAATTGACAATAGAAGATTGAAAAACATTGCCTGGTCTGATGAGTCTTGATTTCTGCTTCGACATTCAGATTTGGGCCCCTCAATACCAATTGAGCAAATCTTCTCAGACTGGTTTCTTGAACATGACAGAGTTCACTTTACTCAGATGGCCTCCACAGTCACCAGATCTCAATAGAGCAGCTTTGGGATGTGGAGGAACGGGAGATTCACATCATGGATGTGCAACCGACAAATCTGCAGCAACTGGGTGATGCTATCATGTCAATGTCGACCAAAATCTCTGAGAAATGTTTCCAGCACCTTGTTGAATCGATGCCATGAAGAATTAATGCAGTTCTGCCAGTCAGTACTAAGACTATTATAATATGAAAATAAGCTTATATATAAAACAACACTAGTTCAATCTTAAAAATGAAGATAATCTGTATTTAAATCACACTTTATTTTAAAGTCCAGCTCTATTATCAAACCATTAACTATGACTTTTGCCTCAGTAAACTCCTGATTAGCTGCTCATTAATAGTAGTAAGGTAGCTGTTAAGTTCAGGTATTGGGTAGGATTAGGGATGTAGAATATGGTCATGCAGAATGTGTGCTTTATAAGTACTAATAAACACCCGATGTGCCCTTAATTTGCTGTATTTTATACTTTTAACAAACTGTTGTATGTACTGTTCCTATCGAATAACTGGATGTCTTTATCTCCAGATGTGGAGGTCTCAGCCAAGTCGTCCAACAGTGTCCTACCTCAGGTGAGAGTGTTACTGCTTATTAGGCTTCAGCTGTGTTCCAAACCCTCACTGCCTACTAATGCACCTACATAGGCAGCTCCCTTATAAGGCAACATCCTAACTGCTGAGTGATGCATAACACTCTAGTCAGCAGCACATATTGCTTCACGAGACTCAAGATTCACAATACATTCCGGTAGAGTTTGATATTAGCACGTCGCTAAGCTAATGGCCTTTTTTCCTCGAGCAAAACATAAAAGACACAGCACACACAAGTATTTGCATTTTTGGATTGCCTCCTTTGTAGGAGATACATGTTATGCTGCCTTCGGCTAATGCAAAGTAAATCAGTAGGCAGCGTAATTGAGTTGCCTTTTGGATTCCATGATGCTTTAAAATGCTGCCTGCTTTGGAAGCTCTAAGGTTTTGGTAACAAAGCTTTGTTGTTCATTAATGTTTTCATCACTTTTTTTGCACTCTCACATCTGTCACGCTGTCCGAACACTGTCTGGTGTGCAGTAGACAATTAATTATCTTCTGCATGCAGCATCTGTTTTGTGTGTGTGTGTGTGTGTGTGTGATTGTGCATCTGACAAAACTTGGACATTTCCTTCATGTGTGGATATTGGTGTTATTTTTTGCAGCGAAAGACCACTGCACACACTGACCTGCGACCTGCAGGGTCCAACGCAAACACTCTGCAGCCGCCTGCAGCTCATTTCAACACAGGACAGACGTCTGGAGGTGAGTGTGTGCTTGTGTGAATGCTGAAGGAGATGTAAACACTCTTCTTTACAGTGTTATTGCTATTGCCATGGATGAATAACAATAACCAGTTGAGTGACGAATACTTTTTAGACTCAGATATGTCAAACAATTTGAGACTACCTCTTCTCTACTCTGTAAATTGCTTGCTTTCTGTCGAAGACTTGGGCTGTCTTTAAAGGAATAGTTCCTTTTTAAATATGATTTGCTCACCCTCTCAAGAAACATAGCATTTACATGAGAAACTTTCCATTCCTTAATAAACTTTTGGTTTTGAATATTAAACTTTTACATTTGTGCTCTAAATGCCATAGTTTTTTTTTTTTTTTGATAAACTTTCAAGTTTTCACTTGTTAAGCGTTTGCATTCTACCAATAAACTTTTGTTTGCTCACTAAACGTTTGTTTGCTAAATCTAGCTTGTTAAACTTTTGCATTCCTCCAATACATTGTTGCTTGTGCTTGTTAAAGATTTGTTTTTGTTTGCTTGCTAAACTTTTGCATTTGATCATTAAACTTGTTCGCTTGCTGAACTTTTGCGGTTGTAGTCTAAACTTTCTTGTTTACACTCACTATACTTTCATTTTTGTTCATTAAACTTTAAATTTTGCTTGCTCAACTTGTTTTTGCTCACTAAACCTCCATTTCTCTAATAGAACTTTACGTTTGCTTGCTAAACCTTTGCATTTGCTAGCTTAACTTTTCGCATGTCATTAAACTTTTGTATTCTCTTGTATAACTTTTGTGTTCCTTGAGAAACTTTGTGATGAAATTAATTAGGCGAGAAAAAATATAGATATTTCATTATATTTCAATGGTTTTGTGAGTCAATACAAAAGCATTGAAATGTAACTTTTCCTCCCATCTCATATTTTTTCGTCGCTATATTCCTTTAAGGTCTTCATATAATCTAAACCTCTATGCTGTCTTTTTTTCTTTTTTTTTGTCCTGTCAAACACAAAAGCTGAAATTTTAAAGAATGTCCATGCTGCTCCTTTTCATGCAAGCTCCAAAAAAACACAACTGAAGTATGACAAAAGATGTCCAAATTTTACTTTTTTGGGGGTGAACTATTTCAAAATATCAGCAGTTGTCAACATTTTTGGAGCAAGAATATTGGTAGGATGTGAATGCAAAAGTGGACACATTTGTTATGTCCCGACTGTCTCTGTGTCCCTCTCTGATCCTCCTAAAGTCATTGCTCAGAAATCCTTGCCTAACTTAGAACAATGTTTACTCAGTGTAACACGACTCTAGTTAGCATTACCAGGAGAATGCCATTCTGATTGGGTCGCTTGCTACTTTAAGGGTGCATTATATGAAGAAATGATAAGAACAGACATGTACAGCCATTATATTGTAGAATGGTATTAAATTCTTGTTTGAATATGGTTGTGTTTTTACGATATTGTTGAGTGTGATAAACTTCAGTGAAATTTGTTAAAGCCCCACACTCTCCTCGTGTTTCAAAACAAACAGCAGAGCGTCTCTCCTCATCTCCTTGTCCTTCTGGTCTCTCGCCAAGCTTCATAGACCTCAGCTGCCACGTCCAGAGCCGTCCTGCACTCAGCACCTGTCAGTTACACTGCAGGAAATCGGCCTGTAGACACACACTAGCACACACACAAATAACAGGGCGTGAACTTGTCATATTTCTCATGTTGGGGTCTCACAGCGGGAGCGATGCATTGGTGTATTGAAAACTTGAAGGAGGGTCTGACCTTATTGCTTTGGAGATGAAAGCTTTACTCTAAGTGCAAAATCATGTTGTGTGTTTTAGACGTCCCTTCCCTCTTTTAATAAATGCTGCTCACTGTTGGCACGCGCTTAGCACTTAGCCGAGGAGATCGCAACAGCTGAACGATGAAGTCAGCTAGAACTTTCTGAGGGGTGACATTACTTCAGTTCATCAGATGTCAGCACTGCTCAAGTGTGCTTGACTGTTTGAAAACGAAAAACTGGCACTAACACTGTACATAATGTGAAATGGTAGATATTGATAATAATATCAGGTAAGGAAAATGTTGATCAATGTTATAGATACACTTGTTTCATTCAATACTGAACAGCATTAAAAAAGCATATTTTTAGGCTAGATAAGCCAATGCACATGTGCATTCATAAGCACGAGTCTCGGGTTTCTGTGGGAACCGGCCACTGCAGTGACACAATGACTTGACCAATCACAGATTGTCTGTTATATTCAGAAGGCTGGACTGTGCTGGCATATTGCGCGTTGGAGTTTCTCCCATTCATAAGTAATGGAAGTGAACCCTCTTTGTATTTGTTAAGTCTTTGGCTATGCATTTGTAAGAATGTTACAGTATTGCATGGTTGGCTTCGTAACATACTACATTGAAACTGTCATCAGATCGACTGTGTGTTGTAGCCTTTTGTGCTATTTGTGTGGCATTTACAAGTGGCCATTAAGAGAGTCTTCTCTCTTATTTAAAGTATTTCAAATCAATGTAGTTAATTTCCTAAAAGTTTGGTCACATTTACCAGTGCTTGGAGAAATTGTGTAAAAAAAATGTTTTGTTGTTGTTGATTCAATAGGAATCTGTACATTTGGGAGTTTCACATGAGGGCAAAAAAGTTTCCTATGCATATTAAAATTTGGATGGAGAACAGCACTGACTTCATCTTCTCCAGAGGGTCTGGTTGTTTTAAAATGACCTCACAGGTTGTGCCCAAATACAGTCTCAGGTCCCGAGTTGCCTGTGTATGTGTATTTAGGTGTGTCACTTACGTGTTAAGTGATTGGACTCATGGTTCTGGCCCTGTGTGTCTGTATGTTCCTCCAGTACATGTCAATGCCTTGTAGAGTGGTAGGTTTTAGTCCCAATGCCTCAGAAAACTTGAGACATGAAGTTCTCAGGAGATTTCGAATTGTAGTTTGTCATAAACCAAATATTAGAGCTGACTTGATTCACATTAGCACAAAGAAACTCACAAGGTTCCAATGCTCTGATTTATTTTGGACTTCCAAAGGCAAAAAAAAGTTAAGTCTCGGTCATATTGTTGTTCTTTTTGTGCACAGTTTTTACGTTTTCTATGGGAGCGCTTTCAGGTAACTTCTGCAGGAATGGAGCAAATATTTTCATTCTTGCTATTTATCCATTAATTTTGACAGAACCTGTGCTTGGAAGACTGAAAATAGCTGTCCCAAGATATCCAATCAGTGCCTAAAAAGGCTCTTTGGTTTAACTGTTGACATGTTTATAGCTAGCTATCTGAATAATAGTAAATCTGGTTTTCTGATATCTGATAGTAACTGTGCTACCACATTGAGGTTTGCTACCACCCATACAACACAAGATTTATGTTCAGCCATGTACAATGCAACCAAGTGTGTGCAATGTGTTTGTGTACTTGCATACAGAATGTCTCTGGCCTTAGGTTTCTTGTCTCCAAACACAACACATAACACCAAGATATCTCTGGTATGGTGGCCATTTGCCCAGTCGCCTGGCTCATATCAGGGACCTGGGGTTGGATTTATCTCTTGGTGTGTTTGTTTGCCAGAGGAGACATTTCAGGCAAGTGCCCTGCATTTACAGGAGGGAACAGATGCAGACAAGTGTTTTTCACTTGTTGCACTTGCGAATATAGAATATACATTCTTGCTAAAAACCGTCTATGTAGAGCACACTTGTGAAACAGATGTGAATGTGGGCTTTCTGTACATACTTACATTTCTGTAGTGATAGTAAACCCCAGTCCTAAAGGGGGCGATAGAGTTACTAAATATCGGTCTAGCTGCAAAATCGCTTACGGTCTTAACCCTCTACATTGTGAACTTCACTCTGGGGGACTAAATTATGTCTAATATTAGTCAATGGCTAATAAATTCACAGATGTGAGTTTGAGGTTAAGTTTAGCACATATCTATTTTTGACTCACCAAACACTCTCCATCAAGCAATCTGTGCTGTTTTTCATGGATGTGCAGCTCATCTGTATTTGACGTACCGTAAACTCTAGTGTAAAGGCGCATGACTCGCTGTTGCTATGTCTCACACACACGCAGAGAGAGAGAGATTTACATCAAAAATGCATACTTCAGAGTGTACCTTTAGGGTAGCAGCAACTTATGTCTGAAGCCCCTTTCAAACTGCAGATTGGACCCTGAAAATTGCCGGGACGCCTTCTGTGTGAACACAAACACGCCCCGGGATTGATTCTGGGATTGATCCCTTGTTGGGGACCTAGTAACATTGCCGGGTTCAACCCGGGATGAGCGCTGTGTGAACAAAAGCCAGAGCTAATGACGTAAAGGGTGTGTTGTAGTGATGACGCATGTTATCGCACAACTCTTTTACCAGGAATTTGAAGGCAGATCAATGTTCACGGCTAAAAAAATATGTGCAAACTGTAATGAAGCCGTTAGCTCCTCACTTTCCGCACTGACGCTGAGATCGTTCGCCAGCTTCAGTGAAAGTATAACGTGCCTAGCGTTTTCGACTCGTACATTACACGACACGCGCTGATGTCACGTGTCATTACGGGACCTTTACGGGTTGTGTGTGAACGCACGCACATATTCCGGGAAATCACTGGCAGTGTGAAAGGGGCAAAATCTAGCAACACAGGCACAATTGCCGGGACACATTACCAATGTATTTTCCGGAATCACAGTGTCAAAGGGGCTTTAGGCTGTACCCTCAAAGTGACCAACTTTACCCATTAAAGGTTTATTTATAATACCTTAATGATACATAGTACAACTCTAAGGTGTTAGAGTGCACACTTTATGTGTAAAGATTGTACATAGTTGTCACTTTGGGATACTGCCCCAGTGACAAGCTGTTGTACCCCAGAAGGTTCAGTTTTTCCTGACAGTGTTTATATATCCTGATAACATCCATACAGCTCTTTTCACACTTTTTTTAACATGATATATATAAGGGAAGTAGGTATATTCAGATCAGTAGTTGATCTACAAGAGAAAAGTGAGTTGAAAAGATGGCATTTTTCACTAGCGTGTAGTATAGTGCCCCATGTGACTAAACCTGAGAATGCAACTCTCCTTGAAATCAAGCTTGCATAGAAGTATTTATGTACTTGCCTATAGTACATAATACAGGGATTTCATTTTTAAGAACACATAACGGTATGGCAAAGTGGTGTTTGTGTGTGAGAGAGAGCGAGTGTCTTTCTTTCACAGTCACCTCTGTAGTATCCTGTTTCAAGCTTGCCACTCATAATGAAGGGAGTCCTTAGTGAGGCATAACTTCTCTGGAAGCAAGCCTTATAAAGCTGTCTGCTTGTTAGCAGTGCAACAGAGAGAGAGAGAGACAGGGAATAGAACAAGCAAGTCACAAACAGACCTCTATGGAGAAAAGTCAGCTGCTCGTAGCCTGCATTTGGAATTTTCTAATACAGGCACTTTGGTATTTGGTGAGCCCAACTTTCTTTATTTCTTTCTTTCATAATGCCGTTCTTTCTTTCTGCATTTCTTTCCTCCCCTTTTCCAGTCAGAAAACAACCCCAGATCTGTTTCAGGCACTGGACAGTAGTGGAGTGGGCGGTTTCATGTTATCTGGTCTAGATACGGCTCCACAGTCCGCCTGTAACTCTCTCACTCTCTCCTCTGTTCTCTTGACAGAGAGCTCCTCGCACGGTGAGGATATAAGCGCTGCTGTTCCTGAGCAGTTCACTGGTCTGCTTCACGGTTCCTCGCCGGTGGTCGACTGTCGGGAGGAAGCATTCACACTGCCGTCCTCTGAAGCGAAGTCCGGCGCGGCTTCCAGCACTTCGACATCCGCGAGCTCCGCCCCCCTTCCCCATCCCAAATCGGCAGTCACCATGGAAACAATTCTCCAGGACACTGACCCCAAAGCTATCTATGCCACGGTCCACAAAGAGCCAAGGAGTTCGCCAAAACACCACTCACCAGCGCGCGATTCTCCACAGACGAGAAGGATGCCTCCGCCAGGTGATCTCAAACTAGCGCGTAGCCTTTCGAAGTCTGACTCCGACCTGCTGGTGTCTCCACCCGGTGAGGAAGAGACAGGGTTGGGCGGGCGAAGTGAGTCAGTGTCCAACTGTAGCACCACCAAGAGAAGGCTGGAAAAATCACCTTCATTCACTTCAGAATGGGACGAGGTAAGAGCTCCCCCTTGTGGCCTGGATGTACCATCCTTCCTGCATTGTACACAACACACAAATGAATAGGAATAAATCGGAATTCCGAACACTAAATTTTGGCTGGAAATTCCATTGACGGCTGAAAGAGAAAATGAGTGGAAAATGCCAAACAGTTGAATTTAGTCTTTTTGTTGTGTATTTTTTTTTTAGCACGTTAATTATAATGTTCATAGTTTTAGGAACATCTTTTTTTATTTTGGGAAAATAGATTAGTCGATGTTAGTATTGCGTTTGACGATTTTTTTATTTTATTTTCACAGCTGTTATTAAAATAATATTCAGTGCTTGAATTATAAATGAATTAGACAATATTCTAGAAGTTGTTTCAGTTTTAAATCACATTTAAAGATATCAAATGAGAAAAAAAAACATTTATTGGGGGTACATCGCTGAAAGTGATCAAAACCGATGTAATTCTCAGAGTCTGTTTGTGAACAACTCACAGATAATTGTCAGTAGCTGGAGTCCATTGGGAAAATGTATGAGTTGCAGGGAATGAATGGTAAATGGTGACCTTTTCAGTCTGTCATTTCTCATTGTGCAGTGATCATCATGCAAAAACGGGTTCATACAAGCATTCTCTTTTTCAGTTTAAGATCTGATGTTTGATAGGTTTTTTGTAATATGAAAGAGGAAACATATTTCTATGAACCAGAGAATTATCCATTTCTGAAAGTGTTTGCTTCAGGACACCTCGTCTTTGTTATGTCCAGATTTTTTTAAGCATTGTTGTGATGTTATTAACGCCTGTAAACCAGGTCAATTTCACACATTGTCCAAGAGTTGTTCTGAGAAAGGGGCTGTTGTAAATCCTTTGTTTACGTGGAGCTGAGCAGGTAGTTTGCCAGACCATTGTCTTGAATCAGCAGAAGAACATAAACTTGTCTCCTTGCTGTTGTCTGCATATTTTCATAATGTCAGATGATGAAAAACGGCCAGACACAGTCTAAACAAAAGCCATCTGCTACATTTGTACCACTAGGTGCATGACAAGACTCATATGCTTGGAAAAGTAGTCCCGCCACAAAAATTATAGTTTGGATAATTGCACACTACTACTTCTTGTTTTTTTTTTTTTGTGTTTTAATAAAATTATGAGCTACATATTTATGGCTTTAATTAAACTTATTTATGTCATTGATTAAACTTAACTCAGCATGGAACATTCCTTTAAAGATTTCATGTGGCTATTTCTTTAAGAAGAATGTGAAAGGGAAGTCTGCAATCCAATCAGAATCAAGCTTCTTGTATTACCATAGCTTTGACTTCAATCTGAAGATCTAGACATTGGATACAAACACGGAGGGACTTGTGCACAGTTTCCATCACACCCGGTCTTACACTCTTACAGACGAGACGGTCGCAGGTAATGAAGACTGTTGTCTTACACACTTAAGCATGCAGAGGAACAGCTGAGGAGCATCAGAGGCCGTTTTTGTCTTGAGGCCTGTTAGTTATGCTTGACTCTTTTCTAACACACAAAACAGACCTAACATGAAAAGTGTCTAGCCGAAACCCATCAATTGTCAGTATGTGGCAGTATTCAGTTGATATTGATTGGGTGAATTTCCATGTCATGCCAACTTTAAGAACCTTCTTTTTCTAACCCTTTGCTGAAAAAAGAAAAGATAAAAAAAGATAGATCTCTTAAAGATCAATGGTGTATCTATGCTGTACGTTTTTCCATTTTTCAAGACCTTATCACCAAGTGGATAACCTTACTCAGTGGGTCAGAAGACACGTCCTCTAACAATAACAGTTTAGTCTGGAACTAGCGTGTTGTAGCAACACCTGTGGTGTTTCTGCTTTCTGTATGGAGACATTTGATGGGAAATTACGAGAGGTCAGGGAGCAGAGAAAACTCACCGGCTGATAACAAGTTTGTTTTCTTCATTTGTTGACCTGCTCTTTGTCTGTTGACTGTTTTTCTGATTATCTTCTCTTCTGCTCTCATTCTGTCTCTCACGCGGTTTCAACACGTTTCTGTTGCTCATGAGCCAAACATTTGAGATTTGTGTGGAATTTTTCCCGTGTGAGCAGTTGCTATAAAACACATAGTCTCGTTTCCTTTCATACTCTGTGTCCATGCTCGATACTCTCTCCTGCCCTCTGCTGGTAATCACTATCTGTCTGTCTGTCCCTATCTGTCTGTCTGTCAATTCAACTCAATTCATATTGCTTTATTGGCATGACATACATAGGTACATATTGACAAAGCATTGTACATAGCAGAATAGAAACAAAAAAAGCAAAAATACATATAATATATATCTATAAGAAAAATAAAAGATAAAATGCATCCATATACATTTCTATATACATTGATGGTACTACTAATGTAGATGTGTTCACTCTTTACCTTTTAGTTTGTGGCATTTTCTACCACAGAGGAAGCAGGTCCTTCACCCAGTAATATTTTTAATTTGAAATGTTCATGGAGTGACTGGAGTTCAGGAGTGTTGTGCTGTATTTGACTGTACAGTGAGTCTCTCAGAGATGTGTATTTGTCACAGTCTCAACTGATCCTGATCTACACTCGTCACAGACTCGCTCTTCTTCAGGTAACCAGCTCTTTCTGTGTCGTCCTCTCTCTATGGCCAGCTGGTGGTCACTCAGTCTGTACTTGGTCAGTAACTGTCTGTGTGTTATATCCCTGACTGAGAGCAGATAGTCAGCCATACTGTACTCTCTGTTGAGTTTCAGATAACACTGGAGATAACTTTGGTCTTTGGTTTGTTCTTTCCAATACTGTATGTATGTCTCCTTCTCTTCATAATTTCTTTGATTCTTCTATGTTTAGTGCTCTATAATGAATAGAATCTTCCGAACTAGAGTTTAAGTGGACCCAGAGCTTTAAAACTCCTTTTTTTTTTTTAATGATTAGGTTAAGGGGGAGACGGCCTAACTCGGCTCTAGTTTTTGGGATGTTGACGCCTAAGGTCCAATCCTGGCAGTATTTAGATAAAATGTCATGGTCGTCTTATCTGTCTGTCTGTCTGTCTCTATCTATCTATCTATCTATCTATCTGTCTGTATGTCTGTCTGTCTGTCTGTCTGTCTGTCTGTCTGTCTGTCTGTCTGTCTCTCTGCCTGTCTGTCTGTCTCTCTGCCTGTCTGCCTGTCTGTCTCAATCTGTATGTCTGTCTGTCTTTCCCTAACTGTCTGTCTGTCTTTCCCTATCTGTCTGTCTGTCTGTCTCTATCTATCAATATGTCTGTATTTCCCTATCTGTCTGTCTGTCTGTCTTTCCCTATCTATCTGTCTGTCTGTCTGTCTTTCCCTATCTGTCTGTCTGTCTCAATCTGTCTATTTGTCTGTCTCAATCTGTCTGTCTTTCCCTATCTGTCTGTCTGTCTTTCCATATCTGTCTGTCAATCTGTCTGTCTGTCTGTCTGTCTTTCCCTATCTGTCTGTCTGTCTGTCTGTCTCTATCTATCAATATGTCTGTCTGTCTGTCTTTCCCTATCTGTCTGTCTGTCTGTCTTTCCCTATCTGTCTGTCTGTCTGTCTCAATCTGTCTGTCTGTCTCAATCGGTCTGTCTTTCCCTCTCTGTCTGTCTGTCTTTCCCTAACTGTCTGTCTGTCTCTTTCTTTTTTTTCTGTCTGTCTGTCTTTCCCTATCTCTCTGTCTGTCTGTCTGTCTGTCTTTCCCAATCTGTCTGTCAATCTGTCTGTCGGTCTGTCAATCTGTCTGTCTGTCTTTCCCTATCTGTCTGTCTGTCTGTCTCTATCTATCAATATGTCTGTCTGTCTGTCTTTCCCTGTCTGTCTGTCTGTCTGTCTTTCCCTATCTGTCTGTCTGTCTGTCTCTATCTATCAATATGTCTGTCTGTCTGTCTTTCCCTATCTGTCTGTCTGTCTG